>NC_136710.1:19272897-19307897 GCF_947650265.1 Symphodus melops | reverse complement strand
GTCTGGGGGTCTCCCCCACCAATTTATGTTCTTATGATTTTATCTTTTGTGTCTCTTCTGTAATATCTTTTGGTGTTCAGACACATTATCACATCAATGTTGTTTATGATTATTTTTATACTTTTTATGTTCTGTGTGGATTGTTGGTTGGATGTATTGCCCTCTCACAGTGAGAAGACAGACAGCACTGAACCTGAGGTGAGTCATCATTTGACTGTCTGAGATGTTCATTTGCATGATGACCATGGTCATGTGATCATTATTAAAAACAGCGATGGTTAGAGAACAACATTAAGCTCATACAGATTGTGATGAAATTAGGTATTTAGGATTATTCCAATGACTTCCAGATCATATAAAAACATTTAATCATCTACAGATCGATTTTTATTTAATTGTCTTCATTCTCTAAAAACACAGTCCAGTTTAACCTCACACTTGGATCTTGGGTCTTGTTCTACTTACACGGTCATTTGAATTTCTCCTGAGACGATGAAGGGGACATTACTTTGTCAACCATTTCAAAGTTAAATTTAGGCAAATGTTGAAGCCAGAACGATGAGGCTCTGTATTTCATTTACAGGAAGCAGAGTTTAAATACAGCACACAAACAACCCCTTACAATCAACCAATCAAGGCATATTAAGATCATAATTCATGTACAACAACTTCATAAGTTACTATTATTAAGCATTAAAAGGGCGTGCAAACTCTTAGTTAATGACCCATTAGCTTTTCACATAGATTAAGTTACTAATAAGCAGTCAATATTCTACTAATTAGCATGCTTATTAGCAAGTATTAGTGGTGAATATTGTAATTTAAAGTGTAACCAAAAAAGGTATTTCAAAACTTTTATCTCACTGCAACAATATACACTGCTCAAAAAAATAAAGTGAACACTAAAATAACACGTAAATCTGAAGGAGTGAAGTTTTCTTATTATATACTTTGTTCTTTACATAGTTGATTGTGCTGACAACAAAATCACACAAAATGATCAATGGAAATCAAATGTATTAACCAATGGAAGTCTAGATTTGGAGTAATGCTCAAAATCAAAGTGTAAAATCAAACGACAGGCAGATCCAACTTTGAGGTAATGTCCTTAGAACAAGTCAAAATGAGGCTCAGTGTTGTGTGTGTGGCCTCCACGTGCCTGTATGACCTCCCTACAACACCTGGACATGCTCCTGATGAGGTGGTGGATGGTCTCCTGAGGGATCTCCTCCCAGACCTGAACTAAAGCATCCACCAACTCCTGGACAGTCAGTGGTGCATTGTGGCGTTGGTGGATGGAGCCAGATATGACGTCCCAGATGGGCTCAATAGGATTCAGGTCTGGGGAATGGGCGGGCCAGTCCATAGCATCAATGCCTTCATCTTGCAGGAACTGCTGACACACTCCAGACACATGAGGTCTAGCATTGTTTTGCATTAGGAGGAACCCAGGGCCAACCACACCAGAATATGGTCTCACAAGGGGTCGAAGGATCTCATCTCGGTACCTAATGGCAGTCAGGCTGCCTCCAGCGAGCACATGAAGGGCTGTGTGGCCCCCCAAAGAAATGCCACCCCACACCATTACTGACTCACCGCCAAACCGGTCATTCTGGAGGATGTTGCAGGCAGCAGAACGTTCTCCACAGCGTCTCCAGACTTTGTCACGTCTGTCACATGTGTTCAGTGTGAACCTGCTTTCATCTGTGAAGAGCACAGTGGCCAGTGGCGAATTTGCCAATCCTGGTGTTCTCTGGCAAATGCCAAACGTCTTTCACGGTGTTGGGCTGTAAGCACAACCCCCACCTGTGGACGTCGGGCCCTCAGACCACCCTCATGGAGTCTATTTCTGACTGTTTGAGCAGACACATTTGTGGCCTGCTGGAGGTCATTTTGCAGGACTCCGGCAGTGCTCCTCCTGTTCCTCCTTGCTCAAAGGCAGAGGTAGCGGTCCTGCTGCTGGGTTGTTTCCCTCCTACGGCCTCCTCCACGTCTCCTGATATACTGGCCTGTCTCCTGGTAGCGCCTCCATGCTCTGGACACAGACCTTCCGGCCACAGCTCACATTGATGTGCCATCCTGGATGAGCTGCACTACCTCAGCCACTTGTGTCGGTTGTAGACTCCGTCTCATGCTACCACGAGAGTGAAAGCACCACTAGCATTCAAAAGTGACCAAAACATCAGCCAGAAAGCATCAGAACTGAGAAGTGATCTGGGCTCACCACCTGCAGAACCTCTCCTTTACTTTGGTGTCTTGCAGATTGCCTATAATTTCCACCTGTTGTCTATTCCATTTGCACAACATCATGTGAGATTGAATGTCAATCAGTGTTGCTTCCTAAGTGGACAGTTTGATTTCACAGAAGTGTGATTGACTTGGAATTACATTGTGTTGTTTCAGTGTTCCCTTTATTTTTTTGAGCAGTGTATATTTCTCTAGTATTTATCCCTACATACTTCAGCCCTTATCTGGGGTTTTAAATGCTCTACTACCACCAGATCAGGGCTATAGTGCATCTGAAAGATTTTTGCTAACCATCATAATCAATATGTAAATGATGCATGACATTTAAATTTGTCCTGCTGTCCAGTTACTTTCTCCCGCCTCTGAAGAGTTGAGGTGCACACTGGTTGTCATGAGGCATGGTTAAGATCATGTTGAACACACTGAAGCTTCAGTGTTTAGCCAACTGTGTTTTTATCTTGGAACATTTCTGCTTTCTAATCATTTCCATCGCTGCAACACCTGTTGGTTTGACCTGACAACTGATCTGATATCTGGTAAAGCCAGCACTTCAACATAGCATGTTTCCTTAATGTTTGATCATACAGTGAGGTCACTTTATCATTTCATCCAGTAGATATCTTACTGATTAATCCTTTAATGTTAAAATAAAGTTGATTATTTCAACAGGTGGCAACGCTGAGGAAAGTATGCAGAACAAGTGACAAAGTATCTATAAATCAAGTCCTAACTAAGTCCTAACAACCAGGCTATTGGTTCGTTCGTGCAGCTGGGATAAGGAGCTGGTGTTGAATGTCTTCAGATTTGCATATCAGTGTCACTGATTAGTAGAGAGTCTTGATTGTCGTATTCAGTCCACAGAGCGCCAAGATGAAGGAGAAGTTCTTGCTGGGTCTCTTGTGTCTCACAGGTCAGTAAACTCTGTTTAATTATACCTGCTTATTATGTTACAATCCACAATGTCATCAGTAATTAAGTGTTTTAAGAGGTGGTCTTTATGATTACATTGGCTGGTCTGAAAAAAATGTTAACAATAGAAAATACAATACAAAAAGCTAAATCAAATGATGTGACCGCCTAAGAGCTACAGCAAGACTTGGACAAGCAAAAGGCCTTATGGTTTGAAATGTGTGAAAATCAAAGTTTGACAATACACAGAGACCACACCCTTTTGTGTAGAATCATGCAGAGCACAAAGGGAGATCTTAAACATGTCTAGAACAGACTGACTCTGAGTTCACAATGATCGGATGAATATGGTCTTGAGAAGAATGTTTGAATAGGAAACCTGAAATTGCAACTTTGGGTCACTATGTAAACAATAAAAAATGATGGCAGACTTCCTGTTGGGTTTTGAATAATGGTGCAAGGGAATTTTACAAAGGGCCTGACATGTTTAACATGCATAAAAATTTAAACCAATTTTCTTGAGTTCAAAGGAAAGGTTAAAAAGGGGCCCACCGAGACACCTTTTTATGTAGCATCGTGCCAAAAACATGCGATTTAAAACATGTTTAGAACACACTGACACTGAGTTTGCGATGATCGGGCAAGTTCATTCAAATACGTATTCTGTGAAATGCAAAATTGAGCCATTTTTTTAAGAGAGAAAAAATGATGGCAGACTACCTGTCAGGTTTTCAATATGGTTGCCAGAGGATTATCAGAAGGTCCCGACATGGTGTAAGTTCAGAAAAATTGTCATGCACATGGAGGAAAAAAATCTATCCGAAGCCGTTTTGGAAAGGTCAAAAGTAACGCAGAGAGACATGAAAGTTTCACCATACGCCATGGCCACACCTTTTGACAAAATTTCGGACAAGATCATTCAAAAAGGTCACCTGTGAAAAGCGAATTTGAGCCATTTTTCTCTTATTCAATAATATAGCAGACTTCCTGTAATGTTTTGACGACGGGTGTGAGAGGATTTTATGTAGATCCTGACATGGTTGTTGTGTAAAAAAAACTGTCATGCATGTAAGAGAAAAAAAAAACTCCATGGGAAGGCCTTTTTTAAAATGTAAGGAGGCTCTAGTGCGCTGTAACGCTATGCCCAATCTTTTAAACTGACTTACAAAAAATAAATTCAATCATGAATGTGTTCAGGTTAAGCTGTGCATGGCAGACATAAGCATTTTGTCGTTTAAAGTTGTGCAAAAAAAATAAAATAAATAAAAATCATCCAAGTTTGACCGCATGCCACGGCCACACGCTTTTAGCCACAACAAGCTGAAATCTTCTATATGTCTAACACACTGACACTGAGTTTGCGATGATCGGATGAAAGAGTTTTCCACTGGACGAGTCTGTTCAAATAGATAACCTGTGCAAAAAAAAATTGAGATTGGTGAGTATCTTAGGGAAAATACTAAACTTATTCAGCCTCCTCAGAGAGTAGAACCGCTGTTGAGCCTTCTTGACGAGCTGTGTGGTGTTGAATGTCCCGGATGAACAGTGGCCGATGAGGTCTCCTCTCCGTTCTCATGTCCTCTATTATCTGCTTCGCGTTGTGGGTGAGGTCATTGTCATCACACCATGAAGCTGTGCTGGCCACCTCCCTCCTGTAGGCCATTTCCTCCCCGTCAGTGAAACGTCCTATCACTGCAGTGTTATCCGCAAACTTCAGGAGGATGCTGTCTTTGTGGGAGGCAGAATGTAGCTCTTGTTACATTATCACCACATCGTCTCACCGCCAATCTGAAGGCACAAACTCCTCTCCATCACTGTGACAAGACCACACCTTCACCTCCGTGTAATTCACCTTCATGCACTCACTGTTTTTGAGCACCACGTTGCAGAGTTCTTTGGATACCATGAGACATGTGCGTAGCAATTTTAGTGCGTTTGTGTGTTAAGTGCAGGAACCTGACGTTTGTGCGCACTGTGGAGCCATTTTTCGACATACGTGCACTGGAACACTTTCAGGCGTCTACGCTGAGGCCTCCTCCCAGAGGGACAGATGTCTGAGCCACCTCAGCTGACTCCTCTCAAAGCGAAGGAGTAGCGGTTCAACCCCGAGCTCCTCCCTGGTGACCGAGCTCCTCCCCCTATCTCTAATGGTGCGCCACGCCACCCTACGGAGGAAGTTCATTTCAGCCGCTTGCACCCGGGATCTTGTTTTTTTTTTTAGGTCATGACCCAAAGCTCTTGACCACAGGTGTGGGTAGAAACGAAGATCGACTAGTAAATCGAGAGCCTCGTCTTTCAGAATAGCTCCTTCTTCACCACAAAGGACTGACACAGTAACCGTATGACAGCGGACACCCCCAAAAACATAGCTCCTACCTTAGCCAAAATAAAACGTCAAACTCTATAGTGGTTCAATGGCTACGATGAAATGTCAATTAAATTGTTATAATATATATATAACCATATTTTAGCAGTCTTTTTCTATCTGTCGGACATTCTGTGACACATAGCTAAACTTAGTCCGACAGTTAGCCTGGTCCGGAGCAGACTTGTTCACCAGCATAACTCGACCGAACCCTAACTCAGCGAGGATTCATGTAAGCTACGTTGATGGAAATAAACTGCCACATGAATGAGGCAGACTTATCAAAATAAGCAAGGAATTAGTTTAATCTTGCATATGGAATACCCTTCAGGAGTTGTTGCATTTTTTGAACTGTAATCACTGACAACTGTATCTCCACATAAACAGAAACTTTGTACATGAATAGTTGTGTTAAAGCAGCTTTTTATCATTAATGTTGTAGGTGCAGCAGAGCACCTGTTTATTTACTGCTTACTGTATGTTCTCCTCACAGGCTGGAACATCTCCTCATGCCTTCCCTTTCAGTACCACTATGTAGCTGAGCCTATGACTTGGACTGAAGCTCAGACCCACTGCAGACAGAAGTACACAGACCTGGCCACTGTTGAAAACACTGAAGAAGTGCAACAACTGAAATCCACAGTTCCATCTCTGCTCGATGATCATTCTGTCTGGATCGGTCTTCACAGTAAGATCCAGTGGAAATGGTCAGACGGCTACACAGGGAGTGGGGCTGATTACAGGAACTGGAGACCTGGAACAGAACCCGACTTTTGGGGTGGTCAATTCTGTGTTTCATTTATAGAGGATGGAACATGGGTGGATGACAGGTGCTTGAAGAGATATCCATTTATCTGTTACACAGGTAAGAGAGAGAGAAACAGGGGTATGTTCAGACTTTTTCGCTTTCTTTGGCACAACTTGTGCACTGATTGATGAAGGAGTGGGATGGAGTATTAGTGCACAGAAATGATAGGGGTGTAATCTCTCCTTTAAAAGAAGGTCCAATGTTGTTCCATTCTCTAGAGCTAAAATCTGATTCTGGGATGATTCATTAGGATACACGTAGGAGAGAGAGTCCTGTCTCCACCCCGCCTCCTCCCTAGAGTCAATGTTCACCAAGGTTGCCATGTCACAGAAACAGAAGCTTCAGTGTTTAGCCAGCTCTGCATCGGTCATGAAACCTTTCTGTCCTCTAACTTCTCTTCATTTTTCAAAAGGAACTCGGATATTAAAAGCGTCTACCTTCTCTGCTCAAAACCAAAACAGTCAATT
Organism: Symphodus melops; assembly: GCF_947650265.1. NCBI lineage: Eukaryota > Metazoa > Chordata > Actinopteri > Labriformes > Labridae > Symphodus > Symphodus melops. The sequence goes on along the minus strand of NC_136710.1, from coordinate 19,301,101 downwards.
CAGGACCAGAATCTAAAGTTAGAAGGAGGACATACTGGCTGCTGCTCTGTTATCAGAGAAGCCAGCACTTTAACGCAGCATGTTTCCTTAATGTCTGATCAGAGAAGGAGGCCACGTACATATTGTTCTTTAAAAGCAGTACACTAAACATTTGACTTGGATCAATCTTTTCCTTTTTTCCTAACTGTAACTGCAGGGACTCAACAGGATCCTGACTTTGTTTATGTCAGTGAGGGAAAGAGTTGGTCCGACGCTCAGAAGCACTGCAGGGAGAACTACATAGACCTGGCCACTGTGAGGAACTACAATGACAACCAGAAGATCGAGACCTTGGTGCCAAGCGGAACCAGGGTTTGGATTGGTTTGTACAGAGATCCTGACATTAACTGGTCTAATGGGAGTCTCTCTACATACACAAACTGGAATAGCAGTCCAACTCCATTAGGCTCCATGAGTGTGGTTTGTGGAGCTGCGCTGTTGCCAAAATCAGGACGATGGATTCTGTCAGACTGCGAAACTAAATACCCGTTCGTTTGCTACAGCTCAGGTAAGTGATGAACTGACTTTCACTTAAAGAGATTGCAGCATTAGATGATGATCATTTGTAATTTATTGTAATGAAACAGTAACTGGACAGCACAGTTTCTTCTTTGTTTCTGTGTGACAGTAAGACAGCAGGTGATCAAGATCATTATGAAGCCAGAGGACTCCACTGTGGATCTGAATGACCCTGCTGTGAAAGCACAGATCCTGAAAAAGGTGAGTCTCCAAACCTTTTTAGAAAACTTTGAATGGTTGTCCAAGTGAGTGATGGGGGAATGTTTTTCTTCATTTGTGTGTTTGACTGTGTTTCTATCCTGTTAGCCTGCCAGGTGAAACTCATTCAAGCTTCCAACAACAATACAGATTGAAGAAAAAGTTTAGAAATGGTTTCCCTTTGTATCTTTCAGTTCCAGGACCGGCTGAAGGAGAATGGACTGAGTGGAGTCACCCTGAAGTGGAGAGAGCAGCCTGATGGGAAAGTTTTCCACAAGGAGAAGAAAATGTCAAAGAAGAAGAAGACTGAGCTGTGAAAGTGAACTATAGCTGTACAGTCTGTAATTAGAGATGGAACAGATCTGATATCAATAGGGTGGCAAAATTCTGGGAATTTTCAAAGATGTAAACTTTCCATGGGAACAGGAATTTATAGGAATAAACAGGATTAAACTGGGAATTTGTCGGCCATTAACAGGGAACTTAAATATAGTTGGTGAAAATGTATTTTAGCATAATCTTGATCAAAACTCCAGATTTCATGCAAGTACACTTTGCATATCTAAACTACTCCTCCATCATAATGCAGAGGATTTCAAGAACCCTGGACCAAACTTTGAGCCCAGAGCACAAGACTACTGAAGCCACACATTTTAACCAGTGGTATGTTTTGATGATATTATGGGCTGATATATTTTAAAAATGTGACATAAATCTGTTTAAATGTTGTTTGTTTTCATGGATTTCTGCTTAAGACAGAACTAAATGTTTACATTTATGAATGGATATGATACCGTTTGATAAAATTACATTTCATTTCCAGATAATTCCCATAATTCCCATGGAAAGTTTCCAATTTGGAATATTTTAAAAACTCCAAAGCATAACTTGGAACATGGAAAGTTTCCAGAATCTTCCCACCCCATTGCAAACCCTACATATTGATAACTCCAGACCTCCATGTTCAGTCTGACATTTAACTTTAAAAAGTCTTTAGAAGAAAATCAATGAAAACTTTAATCTCTGTAGATGAAATGTACCTGTGTTTAACTTCACAGTAATGAGTGTAATCAATGCTGAATGATGAATCTATCAGAGACGTGCTTTACAATGTGTGACTAAGTCATTCAGTGTATAAATAATAATTTAAAAGGTGTATTGTAACTTTAAATATCACCTTCATACAATACTCAGAGAGCTCAATTCACTCAACTGTGTAAAACTCATCTATTGAACTAGTGTGTTTGTGACCCCTGTAGTGACCCCTTGTTGATGTGAAATGAACCCTTATCAATATCACTGTTAGTGTGTTATCAATCATTTATATTGCCATGAATAGATATATACCTGCTTACAGTTAACAAAGGGGGAAAGGGAATATAGGATTGATCATAATCTTGATCCGTTATAATCTGTGTTTAAGAAACTGTGTAATGTTACAATGTTTGTGTTTGTTTACTGTTGACTTTAAAGTGAGTCTCCTGCATGAAGAGGAGAGTAAAGTAAATCAAATTAAATAAAGATTTGAAAACAGACATTTCCAGCGTAGCGTGATGATCACATGACAACATTTTCTACAACACAGTTCTGTTTCAAAAACATGCATCACTAAGAAGTGACCAGTTATCACTCTTCATCAGCAGCAGCTCAGTCTATTGGGACGTGTGCAAGCCCCGGCATTGACTAAAATATGGGACTTGGTCTGGTGGCTCGAGGGTCACTGGAGATCAGGTCACTTCCTGAGTACTGCCAAGGTGCCCTTGTGCAAGGCACCAAACCCCCCAAAAGTTCTGGCACACATCAAGAGTACAAGGTCCACCGGTCCCGTGTGTGCATGTGTGTGAGAGTCGTGTCTCTCAATAACACAGTAAAAAAGAAAGTACATAAAATAACAAAATGTAATTAAAATATAACCTTGTTAGATGTGACAGCTGAAGTAAGAAATAAAAAAGTATGCTTATCCTCATTTTAAAACTATGCTGGATGCTCATCCTGAGTGTGCAAAGTTTTAGATCATGAGATAAGAGTGTGTTGGAGTAATCCCAGGATAAGTCTGCAGAGGGCGCTCCATGGCTTGCTTAAAAAAAACCATGTGACAGTTCCTCGATATCAAACCAAGAATTTCACCAGACGGCTTCAAGCCACTACGTGAGCCAGTGAAACTCTTCTCCCAGACAAGCCCTCCCCTGGCAGCCCTGCAGCGTTCTGCCCCCCCGAAGGCTTTTAGAGAGCTGAGCAATCAGAAGAAAAGGGGCACATGGGTGTTGGGCTCTTTAAGCCCCAGCAGCTGAAACAAACTGTTTTAACTAACGCCAGTATCAGATCAATACAACGTTTTTTTCTTATTTGAGGACTAGCCTGACATCTTTATTCTATGGCCATGAGTTGCCAATGCAACCAAAACGGCCGTACCACCTTCAACAGACCCAGGCTTCATACATGCACGCTCCAGGTGGAGACAGCACTGATACTACCTTTCCACCACATGGTGCCCAGTGACCCCCACAACCAAAATGGAACCAACATTATGTCAAATTTAATCATTAAAAAAAAAACACCAAAACACCTACCTTTGTTTTGGCTTTACTTCTCCTCATCCAATCCACAGACTGGATTTCACTGCGTCATCTGACATCTCCCTCACTGTCTTTGACACTTCGCATGAAACGAGACTTCAAAAAAAAGCGAAATCCAGGAATAAACAACACCGGCATGAACCAAGAGTTTCAAGGTATCAAACCTTTAATATTTTATCATATGGCTTTTGAACTAAAAGGTTTCGCTCTCAGTTTATGTAAAATCTGTATTTACGCAGACTGGAAGTCCTTTGAACGACCACCTTTCAAAGAACCAATTCACTTTCCATGATTCGTGACTTCACCCTGATAGACCTCTTCAAGGAGCTGACTGATGACTTTATCAATCAAATCCTGATTATTTCACTTTTTCAGGTTGTTGTTTTCCAGCAAACAGCCACAACGAGTAACCAGGTCGATTGTCCTGTTTTATATCGATACTTGTGTACACCGCTTCGATGCTCAGGTTATTGGACCGGAAGGAGGGGTGCAAAGATGGATCCAAACCTTCATAACCACAATGCAGTTCTTAATGATGGTTGAAAAGAAGAACAGTGGCCAGCAAATAAAAAGGCACAACATGACAGGGTTGTGTTTGTAGAGTCTGACGGTCCTCATCTCCGTCTCTCAGCCTTTTCCATCTTTACCGTCACGTCGAAAACACGACTTTGCAGAAACCTCGAAAAAACCTCACCACAACATTTACATTCGATGTGCTCTGCAAACATCTGCTCTGTCAGAGTGACCTGCAGGTAAAAAGTGGTGAATAAAGGCAACAAAAAAAAAAAGCGAGAGTTAATCCAGGTGTCTTTTTGAAATCCTCAGTGCCTGAAGCTTTCTGCCAATGTGAGCGTGATTATTCACAGAACAAAGACTTAAATCTTCAACATGTCTCATTTTCTATCCACAAGTTCACCGGGCTGAGTGCAAAGAGCTGCGCTGCTTTAGGTCTTCATCACTGCACCATTCAGTCCAACCAAATGTCAGGATCAACATCCAACCAGATGTTTGTTTTATGATTTCTCCAGGTGACAGACTCCCACAATGCCGACATTTCGACTCATGTTTGACAATGAAGGCAAATCAGAGTTTGTCCAACGACACTCTATGTCAGCATTAAATGGATTGGCCACAACAAATAAACATCAGCGACCGACATCGGTTCATGCCACATTGTTTGCTGAGGTGCCGATGTCTGTCATGAAGCTCCACCGTCATCCGATTATTCATTATTCTGTAATATTGTACTGGTGGTGTACGCCTACTGGTACTATCTACGATGGTGGATCAACTCAGTGCTCCAGTAATGTCTATGTGACACTCAGTGAAGGCGAGACGTTGCAGGGCGTGAACAATGCTCCATGACTTTTGCATGTCTAAAAGGAGATATGTTGATACAGATGAATCTGTTGCGTTCACATATCTGTTTGATATCTCAATATCTCGGTTGTCTGATATCGCTGGGACTGAACAGTTTGAAATCTCCACAACACTGCAAAGTTAATTAGAAATGCACATTTACACCGAGTCTAAGGTGACCTTGCAGTATATCCTGCCTGACCTGATAAAAAGGCACCTCGTAAAAATGGCGCTTAAAGTGGCCAGCCGTAATTCTTTATTCCCCGAGCAAAGGTTGTAAACACATAACAGGAAAGACAGGATTCTCGTTAACATGCAACTGACTCTCTGGGTATTAAAATCCTCTGAATTTAAAATGCAGCTGCAGATCATTTCTCTCAGTCTCTCCATTTCTCTCCTGCTCTCTGTAAGAGGGTCTGAGAACAAGCAGTCGAACCTGGCATTGACTTTGCATTCCTGTCACTGCAGCCATCAGTACACATTAGGACATCAGAGCTGCACAGACTGGTGACACTGATACCCCCCCTACACCTGTTGTGAAGGCCTCCTTGTGAAGCAGGCTGTAAACACAATCACCTTTGCAAAGACAACATGCTGCAGAGGGATCTTAATGAGTGTCAGAGCGTTCAATACAATCTGACAGACGCACATGTTGGCTGTGCCGAGTATGACTCATTCACAAGCACCATAACCTGCAGCTTGTCAGGCTGCAGAAAGGAAATAGATCTCATTTGGAGCTCAACGTTTGCAAAACTGTGATTTAAATCAGCAAAAACAGGGACTTAGTAAGCACTGAAGGGAAAACGTGTTGTTACTACAACGCAGGGGTTATTTCAAAACACACAGGGGAAATCATTTTTACACCATCTCTGGCTGTGGATGAACAGCAGTGACAGGATTATCAAGGACAACTTCATGACTTTCCATTTGAGATTTGGTCAGCTGTGCAAGTGTCAAATTCAGGGGAACGTCTTCCCAGCCACAGAAGATTACAGCACGTTGCCTCTTTATGGGCCAAACTATCTTCCAGCTCTTACATACAAGTACGACGTAGGAACACGAGTGACAGCAAGGGAGAATAGGTCAAACCAAACTCCATTCAGATTTCTCGTAGTTTCAACTTTCCTCGGTCAGTAGCGAACAATCACAAATGCCATTGCCCAACTTATACACTAACATGTATCTTTAGGGGTAGAGAACAATTCGGCGTGTACTCTACGAACAAATGTTTTCTCGTTTGAATACAATCTTAACTAGCATGGTCCGTCATACAGCTCAACAAACGCCGTCACTGCTTACTTTGCGAAGCGCGGAGCTACTCGAAAGGCGATAACAACATTTGGATTTTCTTAAAATGTGAACATTCAAAAATGTATCAAATTACTCCCGAATTAAAGGGCAAGTTTCGGTGAATCAATATATGTCTGATTGTATGACGTTGCATGCATTTTACTTTGCGGAAACTCGAGTAGGACTTAAATTAGTACTTTTTCAAATGAGGTTCGATGTCCTTTTTTTTTCGACTAGCGTGAATGGCACGTTATCGGGCATGCAATCGGGGCACATACGTGTGTGTGTGTGTGTGTGTGTGTGTGTGTGTGTGTACCTGTACCTGTCGGGTTGTAGTAGGTCCCTCATTCCCAATGGGTGAAGGTGTCCCTCCTTCTAAGGACGCTGGGGTGACTGGGGAAGTATCCATGTTTCCCCCTCTCCGTCAATCACTCATTAACAGCTGCTAGAAATGACCGGTTACAGCAACGCTTTCCTGTCCGAGTACAGTGACTCTCTGTCCGGCGACACAGTGAAGCCACTGTCCTTCCTCCTCCTCCAGACGGTGCTCGTATGCTCGCAGTCCGGTAGTCCAGTTTGGGCAAATGTTTGGTTTCCCCCCGGGTCTCTCACTCACTTTTCCACACATGCACTCTGCCTCTCTCTCTCTCTCTCTCTCTCTCTGCTTCTGTGTCACACTGTCCTCTCTCTGGCTTTGACTTCGTCCCACTTCACTGAGCTCTGGAGCTGCAGAAGAAGAGTCTCATTTTTCCTGAGATCTCTCTTCTCTATTCTTCTTCTGTGTCAGACAAGTGTGTGTGTGTGTGTGTGTGTGTGTGTGTGTGTGTGTGTGTGTGTGTGTGTGTGTGTGTGTGTGTTTGTGTGATTATGAATCTGGGTTGCTGCTCCTCTTCTTCCTCCAGCACACACTCTCATGGAGCAGGTCTCTTTTCTTCCAGCTCAGTGCAACATTTCACTGGCATGACAGAACATTATCCCATGGTGTCACCACAATATGTTCACAGTAGACCCAGCTGTCCACCAATGTAGTCAGATGCTTAGATGACATTTGGCCAGGTCATGTCCCATGTCTAATGTCAGTATTAATTTAACATGCAATGAAAGTCAATGTTGATGTTTTGTTAGTTTCATGTAGTGATGATAACCAATTACAACAGCTTCCAAACATGACACACAAAGTGTAAATTCATTCCCCCTTAAAACCCCAAAACCAGATTACCTCACTGGACTGTAAAAAAGACAATATAACATACATGAAAACAAAACTCGCAATAGCCTATTTATCTGTATTGTAATTTCACATATAGCTTTTCTTTTTATATATGCACCTTATTTTGTAAATACTACTTACCTTATGTAAATACCTGATGTATTCTTTTTAAATTTTATTCTTTTTTATCGTGCACTATGAGCCAATGCAACAACATGTTATCCTTATCTGCACTGTAAAGTTCAAATTTGAATGACAATAAAGAAAGTCTAAGATTAAATTCCAGACCCTAGAATGGAGATTAATGGCACCATGACATTGTTTTTTTTTTTAGGGATATCTGATTTTTTAAAGGGCAAACATACCCCAATGCCAGTTAAGTGCTTGTAGTGATCAGGGGGAGTAAATACATTTGGAATATGTTGCCCTCATAATGTCAAATCTCACAGATTTGTTGTGTAATGTTGCACATCCACAGACTCCCTGCAGCATTATCGGCTTCTGGTTCAACGCCCACAAACTATGGCATGATGGTTTGTACTTTTGCACACTGATGCATGCTTGTGTGTTTTTTTTGTTTTGTTTTTTTTTTCAAAAGGGGGATGTAGAAACCCCAACCAAAAAACAAGAGGACTTTACTGATCATATCAAATACACCTGCTTATAACAACCCTGCAGAAATCTGTGGGGGATGGTGGCCTGTTTTGTGGGGGTTGGGGTACCAAGGGAAGAGAGGGGACCTTCACTCAGCCATCTGATTTGTCACAGGGGATGCTGGGGAGGGGGTGTGGTGCTGAGACAAAAAATGGAGGGGGGTCCCAGCTGGTTCTAAATGATTGGTTAAACTGGTTAAGGGAGGTGACACTCACTGACCCTCTGTGTGACCCCAGAACAGACAAAAAGGAGAGGGGGCTTTCTTGTACCCCAAAGTAAAGTCAGGAGACATGTTTGTGTGAACATTTGTACGTAAATACCCAGAAATCCTGTCGTCTCTTTAGATGACATCTAAAGGATTAAGTTAAGATAATTGAAAGGCATTTAGTAAAGGTCAACTAAACTATCAGTCGGCTTTAAATTAAGTGATCAGGGCCAATTTAAGCAACATGTTATGTTTTGTCTTTAAATAACAGCTTCAACATCGCATTACCTCAGAAAGGAGAACGAGAAAAAGACGTTTTTATTACCGCCTGTTTTTCTGGCAGAAAGTCCTTTTGGAAAACATACAATTTACCGGCCTTGGCCAAGTACAGATGACCTTGACAGAGGTGAAAAAAAACAGACTGACCAAGCAAAAAACCTAAAGAGGAGCAAATTCTTGGATTGACTTTTACTTGTTGGCATCAGAGAGTAAATTGCACTTTGAAACGATAATGATTGAACATTGAGTCAGTAACAGTCACCTTTATGCACATATTCATTGCACTCCAAAAATGTCTTGTCTGACGCATTGCACACATTGAAGTGAGGATAAATCTGCTTTGTTAATTATCTCCACATCGTCCTTTTAAACATCACACCCCACACACTCCTGTACAACTGGAGAATCTCCCACTGTGAGTCAACATGCGTGCAAGACTAACTCAAGAAGATTTCAGGGTCAAACTGTCCTGAAGTATGAAAATATATTTTTGAATTTTCAGCGAAAATTTCAAGGAAATAAATCAACTAGGACCATTTTCTCTTATGGGGTTTTCACACTGGCACAAAACTCTTTAACAACTCCTGAAGATTTAGGAGTGAGCTCCATGTGTGAATGCAAACAGCCACATTTTCCTCCACACAAAGGTCAAGTGAGCTGATGTGAGGATACAACATAATCAGGAGAACTCACCTCGAGCGAGTGGGAGGGGGTGGTGACGTTTGTATTCTGTGATTGCTGCACGACCATACACTGTCTGTACGCCACCTCGACAATCTCTGTGCTCTAATGAACCTAGCATTATGTTTTCTGTCCTCCAGTATGTTCTTCTCTGCTCTTTATAAAGGACAATATTCTCAATGTACAGTCGTATAATGGACTCATCTCATTTCCAAGTCCTTGTTTTTACGTCATGTCCTGCCTCAGGAGACCCTCCCTGTCCGACAGGGAGGGTCTCCTGAGGCAGGTCTCCCTGTCCGACAGGGAGGGTCTCCTGAGGCAGGTCTCCCTGTCCGACAGGGAGGGTCTCCCGCTGTGGGGTGCATGTGTGGTCAACCAGATCAGGAAGATCCCAGGGGCACTATGTAAAAACAGATATAGACATCAATATCATTATAGATGGAGTTGTCACCCGCTGGACATTTAAAAAATTGCAGGTTTAAGGCATGTCAGAATTAGCTTAAATTTTGAAATGTAAAAAATAGGTCATCATCCCGTTGACAGATGACAGCAAAATCATAAAAGGCTCTGAAAAATCCAGCTTTGGAGCAGGAAAGACGCCCTTGTGTGCCTTTAACACATACACACACCCAGCAGTGGGTGGGGTTTTTGATTCAATCAGGGATTCAGGAAGCAAAGTAAGCCATCGGTGGTAATTGAAAGAGAGATGGATGATGTAATATTTCTGAGTGGAGAAGGATCTGAGGTTTAAAGGTCTCAAACCTTGTTAATGAGAGATGGATGGATGAGCTCAGACGGACCAGAATCCTAGGGTTAAGTCCAGTAGAAGATGTTTGTGTGTGGTTATTTGTGTGAGCGTGTGAAGCATGCACGGAGGTTATTTTAGCATTCGGCAGCAATGACTAAGTTCACCTGTCAGAGACAATCACAGCTGGGTGAAAACCTTCAGCATTAGGACGGCAGTAGCCTCGGAGGGAGAAACAACAAGTCACTGCTCTGTTTGTGTGTTTTACTGCTCAGTGAATACAGAGTTTGAGATTCATACACTGTAAAACATACCACAGAGTTGAATCATCTCAGCCTTTGTTGTCATTCACTTTCATGTGAATTGATTTCAGTTTGTTGTATTTATTTTTAGTTTAGTTTTTTTTTTTTTTTAATTATTGTCAACGTTGTTGGATTCTGGCCATGTGTTCTGGACAAAGGACTCAGAACAGTATCCCTTTTCTAAAGCCTGACTAGAGTATTTTGGAGGAAACCTTACCCATAGCTCAAGGGGGTCTGAATTCTCTATCCTCATTGTAGGAGGGCCAAGTTGAACCAACAGGCAGACCCCAGTCTAGAAAACATCCTCCTCTCTGACTTTGCAGGTTCACAAATCAACTCCTCCCTGATTTCCCCGTGGGCTCTGTAGATCTTCACATGCTGAATTCAAGCATCAAAGAATTTGGATGAATAATTCCACAGGATATTTTTGAGAGTTTTGGACATGATCAGAAATGACCTGCTTCGAGCACAAGAGTTTCTTTCCTTTGATTTTCAAAGATGTCATTGAATGCAACTGGATAGGAGGGCTCTGGTCCAAAATCTGAATCCTGCTACCTATTCCTGCATCTGCCACAAAGGACACCATCCTGAATCTGCTGATTTTATTGTTCACCAAAGTGGAGACCAAACCAACCTTGCAACAATCATTATTAATAATATTAGTATTTAATTCATTCATTTGAGACTGACATTGTGATATTTAGTTCATGTTTTCTGTTTTCAGGGTGGTGCCCCCGTCCGGCTTATTAACTCAGTGTATTAATATTGTAGATTTATATTAATAATTCAATAAAGATAATTATTAATGTTCATTTTAAAACCACATTTTCCAAATGAATCCCAACATAAATGTTGACCAATATCTGAATGTAATTGGTGCCCCGTGTGAGGCCCATAATAAACCAGCTTTGTTGAATGTGTAATTTAGATTTTATTTAAATTTTTCTGAAGAAAACTCTCACTTCTTTGGGAGATTACAATGCGTTTGTTGTTTAAGCAAAGCCAGCATCAAGTGCTTTTATTGACTAGTTGAGTAGTGTCATTTTTTTTGTGCTATTTGTTGTTTGAGACACCAATTTAGCCATTTGTCCATTTGAGAGTGTAACTTCGTAATTATTGCATAACCAATTGTCTGAGAGGCATGACTTCACTTAATCCTTCCAAGCTTCCAAGATAGACTGAAGTGACCATTTTGGAAGTTTAGATCACACTTTCCTCTTGTTGATTTAACTTGGTTTAGTTTAGCAGCTTTGTTAGCAGTAATCCACTGGGGTTTTCATTTCTCAAATGTGTATCAAGACCCTTTATGGGCCAGAAGCTGAGACTCCTTTTTAGATCAGACCACGCAGCACTGCAAGAAACTGTTGCTGGTCTGATGGACCTCTCCTTAGAGGAGATTGCCAATCTAAATAACTATTCAATTAGCATTTGTAATAATAAACTATAGGAGCTAGTCAATCATGTCAACCACAGAGCCAGATAAATCCCAAAGCATAATCCTGGATGTTCTTGGGCAACTCCTCCTTCTTTCCCAATGCAAGTCGTTCCTACAGAAAACCAGTTGCAAGTAAAAAAAAAAAGAAGCACTGCAGGACACAAATCAAAGCCTGCAGAACCACATTCAAACCTTGCATAATGAGGTCCAATCCCTGTAGTGGTAATTGAAAGGGAGTAGGCAGAAAACACATTTGTTTGTCAGTGATCAGCCAGGATAACCCAAGGAAGGGAGAAAAAAAAACAAAAAAAAAACATAGAAGGCGATGCACCTCCCGTTTGGAAAACACACAGGTCCCCTCACTGCTGTGACACCTTTTCACACTTGTACAGGTTTGAATCATCCAATGGGAAGGTGGGTGTTTTCTCAGCCTGCACAAGCAGAGGCCCTCTCCTGCTACCTGTAAGTTCTCACCACATGGTTCACAGCTGAGAAGTTAGGACACATCAGATGACTCGGGTGGCTCCTGTCCACCCAAAGATCAAAGAATTCACACAAGGCTAATTGAATCTCTGATGAAGGATTGAGAACGAGTTGATCCCATACGTCAACATAGATGATCAACCAGTACCTCTGTGATTTACCTAATGCATCCACATGACAGAAACTCAGGCTGATCCAGAAGACAACTTCCAGGAGTGTTCATGCTTCATGACTACCTTCCAACCAGAGGTCAGAGACCAGCACACTGCACTCTGCAATACTTTGAGTGATGAATTCATCATCTACACCAACTCTGTATCTGCCCCTCGAAGAGCTTATAGTGTTGTGCACCAGAAGCATGATTCCTCCAGAGATTATTACTTGTACCTAAAATCTGCATATTTCCAGGGATGAAGGGCTCCAGGTTTGGAAAAGGAGCAAACTCTCAAATCCATCTTCCGTGGTATAATGTCACCACGCATTACCAAACACACTAGCCAAGAGATCAGCTGAGAGATCAGGAAGTTTGCACATATAGCTTGGGAGACACACATATATCCTAGGTTCGGAAGACATGAAAGTGATTTAGCGCATGAGCAACAAATTTCCTCCTGCTACAAGTAAGCCACAGAGACAATGTCGCCAGCAGAATTGGCAACAGAGCCAGGGGGTGAAGGATGGAGCCAGCAACAGCGTAGGAACCAAACACAGTAAACAAAGATCCATGATTCCTTGGAAGATCAGAATCTCCAAGGCAAAGAACACAAACAGCCCTGAACATACGCTCTCCAAATGAAATTCTTTCAACCACACTTCTGTGCCAGATTGTTGTTCTTAGCAGTATGGATCGGATCAGTTACTTCGGTACCCTTTTCAACTTCTGACAGAGACAACACCCATAAATGTGTGCAGCACCGTACCGGACTGTTGTGTGTTTAGCTGGCCAAAACATCAGAAAAACTGGGACTGTTCATGTTTGACCAAGGTCGGCTCTAAGAAATAAATCCAGCCAGCACATTTAAAGCTCAGGCCTATCCTACCACTCACACTTTAAAGCCATGCACTGGGTGATTATTGTAGCTTGGATACTATTTCTCCTCATAAATAAAGAAAATAAACCAAATTGAGACGCCAGCTGCACCCGGAGTGAGAGCGATGTGAATCAGTGACATGTTTATCTCACACATAATGTCCCCTGGGGCACACCACTGCTGAGTTGTCACCTGTCTCCTTTGACAATGTACAGTACGGTGTCTGCCTGTGACCAAAAAAGAACTAAACCATGTTTATGTAACTCTCAGTCCGTCTTGCATCCACTGAAGTCTTTGACATCTTTTCATGCAGAAACGTCCTTTATGAGCCTTTTCTGTGTTTGTCTGAAGGCAGAGTGAATAACTGCTGTGACGTCAAACATCCATCTTACTTACTGTGTTTGTGTGCGAGCGTGATCTAAAAACTGGAACGTGACATCCAATTAATCAGTGAGTATTTTTTTCTTCTTTTCTCTCGTACTTCACACAAGCACAAGGCCGTCCCGCCCATGTAAACACAGCTCTTACAACAACACAGCCAGTGGGACTCAAGCCTCTCACTCATTGTAGACAGTCAGGACTCAGAGACATTTACACAGGACAGTCTTGATAGATGTGTAAAATGTTGCACATTCTTCCTTTAAATAAATGTATTATTGTTATTAGTGAATTGAATTTTCTATTCAGTATGAAGTATTATGAACTAGATTTAGTTTTAATAGATTCCAAGAGGTGAACAGATTTTCGTACAACATCATTTGAGGAGAAACACATTTTCAACAACAATATTAAAGACAGAGAGTCGAGACATGTTCACAGAGAATAAATCAGGCTGCAGTTGTTTATAGCGCTGTGACACGGCTCGGGTTATCGGGTCCTATTGGACTTCATAGTCCCCGTCTCTGTGTCTGGTCTCCATGCTATGACTAAACATCTTTGGTCAGAATCCATTCATGTTCCTTTGACCACACCTACAATCTTCAGATGGCCAATCATAGCTTGTTGTCTGAAACGAGCCCCCTCTGATGTCATGAACAGCGTGTGTGTGTGTGTGTGTGTGTGTGTGTTCATTGTCAGCGCAGAACGGACTCAATGGAAAATGTCTGTCATTGGAACAGATGGTGCTGTCAATCACTCTGTCACCTTCCTGCCTGCTCTGACTCTGACATTGACACAGAGGACAATGAGTTTGCATTACATACATACACAGAAGTCATGAAATATATCGATTTGACTATATATTTGCAGTCAAAAGGACTAAGAGCAGGTTTAAAAAGTATCAGAGACAGGTCACGGACCAAACTGTTAAGTTGTCTTTGCAGAGCATCTAACAGCGGAGGAAATGGATCATTAGCTGTTTAATCAGCTGAGACAGCTCAGAAATAAGGTTCGATGTACCGTGCATGTAGAGCTAAAATGGCATGTCTAGCAGGGGGCGCTATACTATACACCTGGGCTCCATAACTGCATTAATGAGGGCAAAATGAAAAGATTGAAGAAAAGATCGGCTAAAACAATTGAGAAAAAGAGGTTGAGTGTGAAATGACTTGTTCTGAGGAGGTAGGGTGAGGGTTAGTAAGTATTCAAAAATATCAGAGGAAAATAAATCACTGAATAACTCTTGTGCTTTAATCAAACAGATATTGAAAAGACACCTGACACGTGCTCTCCCCCCTTCAGGTCTCTTCTCTGCAGCACCATCTGGTCAAAAATCAAACCTCTGCAGCACCACCACCACCATCTAGTGGCCATTTGAGTTAACTACAACCAGACATCCAACATCAAGATGACAACAGTTTCACTCTGAGATGATAATAATCTGAACTTTATTAAACTCAATCAAACTTTTTAAATTTAAACTGATATTTATTTGATTTGATTTAGTGAGTGTGACTGTTTAGTTTTTCATGCTTTAAAGGTGAGTTCAGATTAAACACAATGAGTAATGCAATAATAAGCCAAATGAACTATGAAGCTTTGCAATTTATTGCTTCAACACAAAAGCACTAAAAACTCAAAAAACTCCAACATCTTCATCTATTGTTGCATGTCTGCTAAGAAAATATTGATAATTTTCCTGTATTTATATAAAGGTTGGGATTTGTACACGATCCCTGGCACCCAGCTTGTTTCACAATGCACCCACACCAGTAATCACAAACTGCTTTCTCAAACTGTAACAGTTTATTTAAGAGAGCCACTTCAGACTACAACAGCTATGACAAGCTAATCTCAAGTAATCCAAACATTATGAAGCAAAGTGTGTGTGTGTGTGTGTGTGTGTGTGTGTGTGTGTGTGTGTGTGTGTGTGTGTGTGTGTGTGTGTGTGTGTTTGTGTGTGTCTGTCTAAAACCAACAGTAAAGAAACACAAACCTTGTAACATTACACAGTTTCTTAAACACACAGATTATAACGGATTGAGATTATGATCAATCCTATATCCCCTTTCCCCCTTAAACTGTAAACAGGTATATATCTATTCATGGAAACACAAATGTATGATAACACACTAACAGTGATATTGATAAGGGTTCATTTCACATCAACAAGGGGTCACTACAGGGGTCACAAACACACTAGTTCAATAGATGTGACTCTTGCACAGTTGAGTGAATTGAGCTCTCTGAGTATTGTATGAAGGTGATATTTAAAGTTACAATACAATTTTAAATTATTATTTATACACTGAATGACTTAGTCACTCATTGTAAAGCATGTCTCTGATAGATTCAGCATTGATTACACTCATTACTGTGAAGTTAAACACGGGTTCATTTCATCTACAGAGATTAAAGGTTTCATTGTTTTTCTTCTAAAGACTTTTTAAAGTTAAAAGCCAGACTAAAAAGGTAGGTCTTGAGTTATTGATAATGATATTAGATCAGATCTGTCCCATCTCTAATTACAGACTGTACAGCTATAGTTCACTTTCACAGCTCAGTCTCTTCTTCTTTGACATTTTCTTCTCCTTGTGGAAAACTTTCCCATCAGGCTGCTCTCTCCACTTCAGGGTGACTCCACTCAGTCCATTCTCCTTCAGCCGGTCCTGGAACTGAAAGATACAAAGGGAAACCATTTCTAAACTTTGTCTTCAATCTGTATTGTTGTTGGAAGCTTGAATGAGTTTCACCTGGCAGGCTAACAGGATAGAAACACAGTCAAACACACAAATGAAGAAAAACATTCCCCCATCACTCACTTGGACAACCATTCAAAGTTTTCTAAAAAGGTTTGGAGACTCACCTTTTTCAGGATCTCTGCTTTCACAGCAGGGTCATTCAGATCCACAGTGGAGTCCTCTGGCTTCATCCTGATCTTTATCACCTGCCGTTTTACTGTCACACAGAAACAAAGAAGAAACTGAGCTGTCCAGTTACTGCTTCATTACAATAAATTACAAATGATCATCTAATGCTACGAACTCTTTAAGTGAAAGTCAGTTTATCACTTACCTGAGCTGTAGCAAATGAACGGGAATTTAGTTTCGCAGTCTGACAAAAACCATGCTCCTGATTTTGGCAACTCTGCAGCTCCACAAACCACACTCATGGAGCCAAATGGAGTTGGACTTCTTTCCCAGTTTGTGTATGTGGAGAGACTCCCATTGGACCAGTTAATGTCAGGTTCAGTGTACAAACCAATCCAAGCCCAGTATACTTCTGACATCGTGCTCTGGACATTCTGGTTCTCAGTGTAGTTCCTCACAGTGGCCAGGTCTATGTAGTTCTCCCTGCAGTACTTCTGAGCGTCAGACCAACTCTTATAATCATGACAACAAAGTGAGGATCCTGTGGAGTCCCTGCAGTTAAAGTTAGAAAAAAAGAAAAGATAGATCCAAATCAAAAGTTTTATTAACATACTATATAATATGTAGAATTTTGATGACTGTTTAAAAATGTACATGAAGGTAAATTAATTCAAACTTGAGTAAACTCATGTTTTCTATATATTTTCATGTTGAGTATCTACATTACTTCAAATATTTCCAACAGTTATCAAAGTCAGAGAAATCTGCAATTTCAAAGTTGTAACAGGACGCGTCTCATCGCGGCAGACCTAATGGTGAGCTGCCATGACAAACAAGAAATGTTTATGGTTGCCAAGGTAACGTCCTATGTCACATTAATGACCGCTATATAAGGTTTGAGCTGCTACTGAAGGGTGCTGTCCTGCTGTATGAGCTGCTGTGATAGAAACGTCATGTAAATTACACTAGGATACATCGTCGGTAAACATATTGTCTTCCTTAAGTTGGTTTGGAGAGGAGGAGGGTTGTAGGGTGGGAGGAGTAACAGGAAGAACCACTCCCATGATTCCCCGTCAGCTTTGACGTCATCTTTTGTTGTTTTGATTGAAAGCCCCCTGGTTGGGGATTTTATATACTGTGAGTTTAAAGACAACGTGTAAGATATCAAATGAATTAAATAATTAATGATCAGACATTAAGTAAACACGTTATGTTGAAGTGCTGGCTTCTCTGATAACAAAGCAGCAGCCAGTATGTTCTCCTTCTAACTTTAGATTCCTGTCTGGACTCTAGAGAAAACAGACTTAACCAGAGAAGGTAAGCGCTTTTAATATCCTAGATGCAGAGCTGGCTAAACACTGAAGCTTCTGTTTCTGTGACATGGCAACCTTGGTGAACATTGACTCTAGGGAGGAGGATGGGGTGGAGACAGAACTCTCTCTCCTACGTGTATCCTAATGAATCATCGCTGAATCAGATTTTAGGTCGAGAGAATGGAATAACATTGGACCTTCTTTTAAAGGAGAGATTACACTCCTATCATTTCTGTGTGCACTAAGTCTGGACATACCCCGGATTCTCTCTCTCTTACCTGTGTAACAGATAAATGGATATTCAAAATAGCAGAATTCATCCCACATTACTCCTTCATCGTCAATCTGAGCACAGAATTGACCTCCCAAAAAGTTGGGTTCGTTTTCTTCCCAGTTCCTGTAATCAGCTCCACTCCCTGTGTAGCCGTCTGACCATTTCCACTGGATCTTACTGTACAGACCGATCCAGACAGAATGATCACCGAGCAGAGATGGAACTGTGGATTTCAGTTGTTCCACTTCTTCATAGTTTTCAACAGTGGCCAGGTCTGTGTACTTCTGTCTGCAGTGGGTCTGAGCTTCAGTCCAAGTCATAGGCTCAGCTACATAGTGGTACTGAAAGGGAAGGCATGAGGAGATGTTCCAGCCTGTGAGGAGAACATACAGTAAGCAGTAAATAAACAGGTGCTCTGCTGCACCTACAACATTAATGATAAAAAACTGCTTTAACACAACTATTCATGTACAAAGTTTCTCTTTATGTGGAGATACAGTTGTCAAACTAAAATAATATGTTCACTGGCTTCTTCAACAATTACAGTTCAAAAAAGGCAACAACACTGGATAATAAACAAAGGGAGGATCTAAAGGAAAATCCATAGAGGTTTTACAGGGTGTCAGAAATAAAGGCTTATTTAATCAGAAGATATCATACACTGCTGCTTAAGCTTATATCTTATATGGTACCATGAGTTCATAGTGATATTAGGTCTACAAATGAAAACATTTTCAGCCATCATCATGTATAAATAATGACCCAAATATCCAATTTCAGGCTTTCTACTCAAACATATTTCTCGAGACCATGTTCATCCGATCATTGTAAACTCAGTGTCGGTGTGTTCCTGACATGTTTAAGATCTCACTTTATGCACCGCATGATTCTACACAAAAGGGCGTGGCCTTTGTGTATTGTCAAACTTAGATTTTCACACAAATCAAACTGAAAGGCCTTTTGCTTCATGACCAAGTCTTGCTGTAGCTCTCAGGTGGTAACATCAATTGATTTTACTTTTTATTGAGATTCTGTGGCAGACGTTTTTTTCACACCAGCCAATACAATCATAAAGACCACCTCTTAAAACACTTAATTACTGAAGACATTGTGGATTGTAACATAATGAGCAGGTATAATTAAACAGAGTTTACTGACCTGAGAGACACAAGAGACCCAGCAAGAACTTCTCCATCATCGTGGTGCTCTGTGGACTGAATACGACAGTCTAGACTCTCTACTGATATCAGAGACACTGATATGCAAATCTAAAGACATTCAACACCAGCTCCTTATCCCAGCAGCACAAACAAACCAATGGCCTGGCTGTAAAGTTAGCACCTGATTTATAGATACTTTGTCACTTGTTCTGCAAACTTTCCTCAGCGCTGTCACCTGTGGAAATAATCAACTTTATTTAAACATTAAAGGATCAATCAGTGAGCTGTGTAGAGAGTGAAATGATGACGCTCTCTTCCTCTGTAATCAGACATGAAGGAAACATGCTGTGTTGAAGTGCTGGCTTCTATGATAACAATGCAGCAGCCAGTATGTCCTTCTAACTTTAGATTCTGGTCCTGAATGGTCTGGATTTGTTTGGACCAGAGAAAGGAGTTGCTTTGAAGGCCGTTTTGGACGCCCCTGGGTTTGTGAGAGCAGTTATCAGGTCAAAGCAACAGGTGTTGCAGCGATGGAAGTGATTAGAAGGCAGAAATATTTCAAGATCAAAACTCTGCTGGCTTTGGAGCAGGACTTCCCATCCACAGACGATCTGCTCAGTTAATTAGTATTTTCTTTTTTTTTTATCACTGCCAAGGACACATTACTTCTCGATGGCCTTCAATTCAACTTTACTCAGCTCCTCTATCTATCCAGTATTTGATGTTGTCCAGTAAATATTTAAAATTATTCTGTTTATGGATTCAATTTTTTTCTCTTGTTCCTTATATTCTCACATTTAATTTTTGGGCAGTTTAGAATTTTTAGAATAATTTTTATTGAATTTTATAATTCTATTTCTTTTAGTTTTATAGCACTTTGGTCAACTTGAGAATTTTGTGGTTTGATAATGTGCTTTATCATCAAACCTGATGCGTGTCATCCTCTATCACTCAAGCATATAAAGAAGTGTTTGATAAGAAACAAGGAAATAAAAGTTAGTCTGATATAAGGGGTTGTTTGTGTGCTGTATTTGAACTCTGCTTCCTGTAAACAAAAATAAACCAGAGCCTGATCGTTCTGGCTTCGACATTTGCCTGAATTTCCCTTTGAAATTATTAACAAAGTGATGTCCCCTTCATCGTGTCAGGAGAAATTCAAATGACCCTGTAAGTAGAACAAGACGATCCAAGTGTGAGGTTTAACTGGACTGTGTTTTTAGAGAATAAAGACAATTAAATAAAAATGGATCTGTAGATGAGTAAATGTTTTTTATATGATCTGGAAGTCATTGGAATAATCCTAAATACCTAATATCCCCAAAATCTTTATATCTGTTTTACTTGATGAAATGCAAAAAGAATAATGCAAATGAGTATGCATATCTCAGACAGTCAAATGATTGCTCACCTCAGGTTCAGTGTTGTCTTTCTTCTCACTGTGAGAGGGCAATACATCCAACCAACAATCCACACAGAACATAAACAGTATAAAAATAAATGTAAACAACATCTATGTGATAATGTGTCTGAACACCAAAATATATTACAGAAGAGACACAAACGATAAAATCATGAGAACATAGATTTGTGCATAATATCGAGCACAATGCAGGGAAAGAAATCTGTCAACATAAAATTATGGGGGAGACCCCCAGACCCCCTTAACTGATGGTTCCCCATTTCTAAACACATTTTAAAAATAATGTTTCCAAAATAATCGACAGGTTGGTGTTGACAACTCATATTTAAATTTTAGTTTTCTTTTACTTGCTACACTGTAAAAAAAAAAGAAAAGCTGGGTGAACTCAAAATTTCAAGGCAACAAACTTCGATAAAATTTTAAGTTAGGCAATTAAACTAAATATTTTAAGTTTTGCTTTTGAGTTTGCTCAACTCTGAATTCAGATTTTTGTCAACCTAGCTGTAAGTTGTACTAACTTATGATTTTACATTGTTGTAACTTTTAATCCTTACTTCTGCCAACTCTACCATGAATTGGACTAACGTAGCATTTTACATTGCATTAACTTTTAACCCTTACACAGACTCCACTTAAATTAGTTTAGCCGAATAATAAATGTAAAATTGCACAATATTTTATAATGTAATTTTACTAATTTAAACAGCATCAGCCTCCAATCCCTTTCAACAGGGCCAAGTAAATGCAAACTGATGAGACCCAATTGTCCCAGTCCTAACAGTCAACTTGTGCTACATCGTATGCTTTTAAACTTTGAGATTGAATAACAGATCAAACATGATTCTCGTAAGACCATACAGAACCAGTATGATACACAACTATGAATTCAATAAATCTGTTAACAAGGATACAAAGCACCATAACTTCTCGTCTCAAAATAAATCAGCAAATTCTTTTTTGTAACACTGCTTAATCTTAACATTTAACATGTTTGATAAAAGTCCAATAAAAGTGCGACATAAATGTAACAGTTGGAGAGTGTACATAAGACTTGAGAGTGAGAAACAGCATGAGTAAATTAACATGGTGTTGGCTGGATAAAACTGAACTTTTAGGTCAACATTTCAGATCCAACATTATCAGTTAACTTGTGGATTCACTGAAGGAGTTTGTTCTTGAGGGATCTGACCCTTGCAGAGAGGTCTGTACCAAGTTCCATGAAAACCTTCTGAACAGTTTCAAATGTGTACCTGAGATCTTTTGGGTACTTTAGGTTTAAAGTATAGTCCAAAGAGGTAAGCGAAAGCAGTTGGCAGGTCAGGGAGATCTTGAAGGAAAATCTCTTCTTCCACAACAACAGCAACAATCACAACACTTTGAGGAGCTGTGTTGTTATTATCCTCCAACATAGTGAGGATACCCACAATGAGGCTCTTCGACTGCTCCTCTTCTGGGTCAGTGTCCTTGTGTTGACAGACAGGAAAAGACCAAAACATGAATGTGATTTCTAAAAGTCCTAAAAGTGCAACAGCAGTCTCTGTGGATGCAAGGCCAGGTTGAACCTCTGTGATACAGTCGATAGTGTTTCAGCAGAACAGCTTCAACAGCGTGGGTGAACTTATTACTGCATTAATTTCAATCTGAAAAACAAAGATGACAATTTGCAGGGGATTAGTTAAATGTATAAATTTAACGATGTTAACAGTAGATTGGACACTAGAGTTGACAAGACTGACAATATGATATTCTGTCCCATTTTTCATTTTTAATACATTTTGCTGGAGTAAAGATGAATTATAATAATCAAGGACACTTATTAACAAACAAACAGCTATAACAGTCTCAGTTAAGAAAGTCAGCAGTCAGTATCTTGTTTTATTAAATCAACAGACCAACGGTAACTTCTGACCAACACAATATTTGATACTGGTGAATTGGTCTTTCCTGCTACTTTGGTGACCCGGCTAACAAGGACATCATTGAACATATCGTCATAAATGTGCAAAATATTACAGTCATTTACTAACACCAGCAGACGGTAGAGAACCGAGTAGAGAGACAGGCAGCAAACTAACTGCACTGCGGACCGAGACGGAGCTTTGTTATTACCTGAGTGCAGTAACACAGCTGACATATTGTGTCATTTTACAGAACTGTAAAATGACACGATATGTCAGCTTTTGAGTTAGCATTAATACCTTAATGGCTACTCTTGTATCAGTCACAAGTTAGCGAGAATTAATACAACCAGTCAGAAGATAATATTACTGTCCTGTTTGAACGGTATCTGCCCAGACATGCTGCTCCGCTAGCATCAGTTAGCCGCTAGCTTTCGCTAATGACTGAAAAAACGTTTGTTTTAAAAGTTGAAAAATGTTTTGGTCGCTTTCTCCATTAAACAATGTGCAACATACTGCACAACACAATTCAGAATAACATTCCGTATCATTTTGACTTAATTTAATTAAAAACTGGTTAAACCTTACCTGTCTGGACTCCAGCTTGAGGCAGCACAGCACAGCCACAAGGAGACTTGAAGTGCACAGTTCAAACTCGGAAAGTTGGCTTGCCCGCATTTCACGACAAAGAAATAAGAGTTAGCAGAACTGTTGAGCCTTGTATTGAACCCCAATTTAAAGATTAAAGTATTAACAACTCACCAAAGCATTCTGGAGCATACAACTGTTGTGCTTTGTTGTACTGACTTAACATTATTGCCTTAAATATCAATAATTTATATTTCCAAGTTTTACTAGCATAAATGACTATTTTAGGCCAAAAAATACAAGTTGGCTTTTTTACAGTGTATCCAACGTTTTATGTAAATATTCAAACATTAAATATTTTTTTTATACTTTGTTGAACACTGGGGATCCATTAAGAGGTGAAACTGACACCAAACTGGAGTGACTAAATACATTAATCCTGCACCCTACCTTTTAAGTACCATTATTTATATTTTCTATTGTTGAATAATTGCAGTACAATATATATTTATCTTGCTCTGGAAGGGGCTGTCGATTTCCATTTATGAGGAGCATATGTGAAAGACTAGTTGAAGAGAACGATCCTCTTGTAAATATTTAGATATTATCTGGTGTGTATGTGTGAAAACGCATGCACATTATTTTCCTCATCGTGGGCCACATCTTGGGTATGGTTGTTATTCCTAGCCATAGGAAGGGTATGAGTGGAAGACGGCGTTTAACTCTCCACTGGGTCATTTCGAGTACCTAGTCATGCAGTTTGGACTAACTAATGCTCCTGCAGTGTTTCTAGCCTTAAACAATGACGTACTTAGAGACCTTTTAAATCACTCCGTGTTTGTCTATCTAGATGACATTTTGATTTTCTCTCATTCTCTAGAAGAACACGTGGGACATGTGCAGAAGGTTCTGCAAAGACTTTTGATGAACAGACTTTTTGTAAAAGCTGAAAAATGCGAATTCCACACAACATCAGTCTCCTTTTTGGGATATATCCTGGAGAGTGGGCGGCGAGTGAGACCGGATCCTGCAAAGATTGAGGCTGTGATGGAGTGGGACACACAGACATCTCGCAAACAGCTTCAAAGATTCCTGGGTTTCGCCAACTTCCACAGGAGGTTCATCCACAACTACAGTCAGATTGTAGCACCTCTTACTCAACTAACTTCTCTCACTGTGCCTTTTGTGTGGTCTCCTGCAGCGGAAAAGGCTTTTTTGGACCTTAAGACAAGGTTTTCGTCAGCGCCAATCCTGGTGCAGCCGGATGTTAAGAGACAATTCATCGTGGAAGTGGACACTTCAGACATTGGTGTGGGGCAGTAGTGTCTCAAAGGTCTTCAGGTGACCAAAGACTCCATCTGTGCGCCTTCTTTTCACGCAAGTTATCTCCTGCGGAAATGAATTACGACGTTGGCAACCGAGAGCTGTTAGCGGTCAAGCTAGCACTGGAGGAGTGGCAACACTGGTTAGAAGGGGCAGAAACACCGTTTGTGTTGTTTCTCGGACTATTGATCTCAGCCTTTCTTCTGGATACCATCCGTAGTCCAACGGCCAGACAGAGAGGGCCAATCAGGACGTTGAGGCCATGCTCCGTTGTGTTTGCGCTCAGAAACCGGACAGATGGAGTCAGCACCTGTCATGGGTGGAATACGCCCACAACTCCCACCTGTCCGCGGCCACAGGTATGGCACCCTTTCAGTGTACTCTTGGATACTTACCTCCGTTGTTTCCAAGCCAGGAAACAGACATTGCCGTTCCCTCCGCCCAAAGCCACCTGCGGCGGTTACGCAGCCAATGAACCCTTCTGCTGTGCGTCTCAGACTTCCGCCTGCACTCAGGATCCACCCTACATTCCACGTGTCTCAACTGAAGCCAGTCAACACTAGTGAGTTGAGCCCTCCGGCTGTCACCCCTCCACCCCCCCGACTCATCGATGGCCATCCGGCCTTCACTGTGAACAAGATTATGGACGTTCACAGCAGGGGGCGCGGGTTCCAGTTTTTAGTAGACCGGATTGGATATGGACCGGATATCCAGGGCTTTGATTTTAGATCACTTGGTGATTCGAGAATTTTATCGAGCCAACCCTGGTAAGCCAACCTGGTGCATGTTTCCTCTCTCTTTCTCTGCAGGGTACTTTATTGTGGGTGATGGTGGCTACCCCTGCACAGAAACACCTGTGGCCATCATCACCCCATATAGAGAACCAGTTCAAGGGAGGATGCAGAGCTGCTTCAACCAACCACATGCCGAGGCCCTTTGGCATGTTGATGGCACATTGGCGATCGCTGTTCTTCAAGGCTCTGGAGGTCAACCACACCTTTGTCCCCACAGTCATCACCGCCTGTGCAGTCCTGCATAACATTTGTCTGACAGCAAGGACATCCTCTGCCCCCTCCTCCTCCTAACAAGTCTGGCTACAAGCTGCAGATCTCCCAGATGATGAGCCATCTGCAGAGGCCACAGCAGCCTCAGCCTTGTGGCTTCCCCCCCACACACAAGTCCATCATGACGGGCGGCTCAATAGAGGACCGCCCTCCGATGGCCTCATACATTGGGGCATGAGGGCCTCCCCCGTCTGTCCCCATGCCTGTAGGCGGACATTTGAGCTCTTGCAAGACAGTCTGCAGTTTGCAGACAAAAGGAACATAAGACACCAAAACATGTTGCATTTCGTCAAACAACTACATGCATTTTTGTCTAAGGATGCGCATTGAAAGCATACAGAATAAATATCCCACCTCTTATTCCCTCTTCAGGTTGTCCCATATCTTGTTGACATGGGAGACTGAGACCTGTCCCGCCAGGTCAAGCAACTTGATGATTTTCCTGTGGAGAACACAAATTGTGTCAGCCTCATCACTCCTTGTTTTGGTAGCCACAGGACAAGTGGTCTTAGTGATAGGGTACACTTGTATAACAGTTGTGATAGCATGAGACAGGATTGATCACTGGGCATTAGGTTCCATTAGTCAGGATTTTGACAACTCAACTGATGTGACATTCAACTCACCCCCACGCCTTCTTGGCAGTGTGGCGTTTACCCGTAAGGAAATGATCATTCTCTTTACGGATCTTAATCAATGACGTCATTATTTCATTGGTCCCTGTTAAATCACAAATGCATTCATTTATCACATCATTGGGCACCAATTTACGCTACCAAGCGCTTTGGTTTTACACTCGTGACCTGTAAATAATTCCAAAAAAGGCTTATGTTGCTTAAGTTTTGACTTCAGCACTCACACTGTCTCTGCAACGCATTTACTGTTGTTCCCATATTTACATATTTACTGTTACCAACATAGAAGTGTGAGGATCAGCATAGCCAGAGGTTAAAACTAAACCCTTCATCATATTAACTTTTCAGCTCACAACAAACACTTGGCTCCTATTCAAATAAAGCTCTGCTGGCATGACATGTCTTACACACAGCCTTTTTATCACAGTAAAGCATACCTAAACAAATTACCATAATATAGTTTACTAATTAAATACTATATTCTCTACAGTACCAAACTGTATAAATTCATGATAGTTTGTATTAATTAATAGTAATCGCAAAACACCAAGGATAGCAAATTCAAATGTTTTCAATGTCAATCCTCTCGCATATTCTTTTACTGGACAGATATGAGTGTCTGAATGTTAGGAAGAAATGCCACTTACACTTTAACAACTTTTCCACCGCCACCTCGTTCACATATCCCTGATGTGGGGGCTGAAGTTTTTATACCGTTCAGCTGAACATCTCTTCCGGCAAGTCAGCTCTCATGTCTCTGAGTTTTCATGGTTTGTTTTTGGACACAAACATGAAGGTTTGTTTGGGAATTGATGGAGATTCCTGTGTCCAATGAAAAGTTTACACCCTTGGCAAGCGGAGCGAGATACGTGCATGAGTTGCGTAATTGTGAAGGTGTTAATTGAATAATTCATGAATGAAAAGAGAGGTTCACTGCTATAAGGGATTGTGCAATATTGTTGTGTTATGTGATGCGCTGTGTGTTTGAATAAGGCCTGTTGTGATGTGTATGTTATTGGTAATGTGTTTGTTTCGAGTAAAGTGTTGCACTGTGAAATGTTTGTTTATGAATGAATGGTAAAATGTTTAGATCTTTGTAATGAATTGTAATCCACTGCTTTGAATGTTAATTTTGGCTTTATTTGCCTTGTTTTTTAGTTTCACGGTGCTCGAAGTGAGATAAATAAAATCGCATCGGTCGAACTCTGCGCTTCCTCATTGTCGAGGGCTGCTACACTGTCCATGCTGTA
Source organism: Symphodus melops (assembly GCF_947650265.1). Classification (NCBI taxonomy): domain Eukaryota; kingdom Metazoa; phylum Chordata; class Actinopteri; order Labriformes; family Labridae; genus Symphodus; species Symphodus melops. The sequence goes on along the minus strand of NC_136710.1, from coordinate 19,273,922 downwards.
TGAATTAGATGCGCTTATCCAAGATATCTTGTGTTATTTAAGGATCTGGATCTTTAGTGAACAGCAGTCCAGCAGCCTTTGTTTTGGTTGTTTCTTCTGTCCACATGTTCAAGCTGCAGATTCCTGTTCTGTTGAATGCACAGGGCATCGAGAGCCCAGCCAGACGCAAAAGCTACCTGAGGCAAAGCCGGTCCTGCCAGACACAAAGATCGGCCTTCAGGATTTATGAAAAGTTGATTTGGCTTGTTCTTTTAAACCAGCAGGGTGATCAAGATGACCAAGAGATTTGGAGCTCTATAAAGACCGGATAGCCTCTTGGACCTCGGCGACCTTTAAGGGGGCCTCTACATTACAAAAGAAACAGTTGTCTACTTGAGGGTATTAAAGCGTAATCCTTCTTTAATCTGGTCTAAAACAAGAGATAGAGATTTATATAACCTGAAGGTTGTGCAGATTTTACGGATAAAGTATTTAAAACATGACATCACAATAATGACAGAAGTGTTAAAAAGTCACCTGTTTGTTCTGCTTAATTAATCGTAAAAGAAATCTGACTCCTTAATTTAGTTACCTTTGATTTTTTCCGCGTACTCGTTGACAGGAAGACGTTTCAAGTCTCAGGTTAACAGAGTTTTATTAATCTGATGAGTCAAGAATACAAGTTACAGAGTCTCTGGGTTCAAACTACGTGTCCCCGACGACAGACAGATGCTGGGTCAGTGTGCGAAGTCTGAGCCCCGGCTATCTTTCCCTGAACCCTTTTATAAACAAGACAGAGAATATCTAACCTAATAATGCATTCGACAATGTGCGGTTTCCTTCCTCCAATTGGGGCAGCTTTCCAAATTTTGCGTCTCCTGATGTGTGGTTTCCCATTCTCTCCTTGCTGCATTATACTCCCACATCCTTTCTCCAATCTGTAGGGGAAGACACTTTCTACCTCGCCTGTTTCTTATCATAACCTGACATCTAGTCTAGTAACCAATTCCTAATAAGGAAAAAAACATTTAAGTGATTAATTATCA
>NC_136710.1:19169530-19272697 GCF_947650265.1 Symphodus melops | reverse complement strand
CCACTTCAGGGTGACTCCACTCAGTCCATTCTCCTTCAGCCGGTCCTGGAACTGAAAGATACAAAGGGAAACCATTTCTAAACTTTTTCTTCAATCTGTATTGTTGTTGGAAGCTTGAATGAGTTTCACCTGGCAGGCTAACAGGATAGAAACACTGTCAAACACACAAATGAAGAAAAACATTCCCCCATCACTCACTTGGACAACCATTCAAAGTTTTCTAAAAAGGTTTGGAGACTCACCTTTTTCAGGATCTGTGCTTTCACAGCAGGGTCATTCAGATCCACAGTGGAGTCCTCTGGCTTCATCCTGATCTTGATCACCTGCCGTTTTACTGTCACACAGATACAAAGAAGAAACTGAGCTGTCCAGTTACTGCTTCATTACAATAAATTACAAATGATCATCAACTAAAGCTACAATCTCTCTAAGTGAAAGTCAGTTTATCACTTACCTGGAGAGCCGTAGCAAATGAACGGGTATTTCGTTTCGCAGTCTGACACAATCCATGTTCCTGATGTTGGCAACTCTGCAGCTCCACAAACCACACTTGTGGAGCCTAATGGAGATGGACCGATTTTCCAATATGCGTATGTAGAGAGACTCCCATTAGACCAGTTAATGTCAGGATCTCTGTACAAACCAATCCACGCAAAGGTTCCGGTTGGCACCAAGCTCACGATCGTCTGGGTCTCACTGTCGTTCCTCACAGTGGCCAGGTCTGTGAAGTTCTCCCTGCAGTATTTCTGAGCGTCGGACCAACCCATGCTTTTGTTGACGAAAACAAAGTCAGGATACTGTTGAGTCCCTGCAGTTACAGATCGAGAAAAAGGAAATGATTAATCCAAGTCAAATGTTCGGTAAACTTCTTTAAAGTCCATTATGGAACAAAATGCAACATGATCAGCAGCTCCTGAGGAAGTTCAACTTGCCCACGGAGCATCTGATCATGTTCTACACCGCTACCACTGTCTGATTTGGATCTGCAACCAAACTGGACAGACATCAGACTGCAAAGGACAATCAGGACTGCAGAAAAGATCATCGGCGTCAACCTTCCCCCATCCAGGATTTATACATACAATATTATGATAATGAAACTCGACAATTCCTGAGGAAATTCAAAACTGAAATCTTTGGCAGATACTCTCAAGAATTTGAACTTTTGCCAGATACCTTTGATACCTTACTTGTGTGTGAGACACAAACGCTGTGGGAGGAGTAGCGTGCAGAATTTTGAGAATATAAACATATTGGCAATAGCAATAGTGTGGACCCAGCGTGTCCTGGGTCGACCCCGAGGCCTCCTCCCGGAGGGACATGCCTGGAACACTTCCCGAGGGAGGCGTCCAGGGGGCATCCGGACCAGATGCCCAGACCACGTCAACTGACTCTTCTCAATGTGAAGGAGTAGCGTCTCTACTCCGAGCTCCTCCCTGGTGACCGAGCTCCTCACCCTTATTACAATGCAAAACATACAATATCTGATTCATCCCTGAATCAGATTTTAGCTCTAGAGAATGGAATTATATTGGACCTTCTTTTAAAGAAGAGATTACACTCCTATCATTTCTGTGTGCACTAATACTCAATCCCACTCCATCAATCAGTGCACATGTGTGCACTAATACTCAATCCCACTCCATCAATCAGTGCACAAGTTGTGCCAATCAAAGCAAAAAAGTCTGGACGTGCCCCTGTTTCGCTCTCTCTTACCTGTGTAACAGATAAATGGAAATCTGTCAATGCATCCAAAATCCACCCATCTTCCATGACCTACAATTCGAACACAGTATTGACCTCCCCCAGAAGTCGGGTTCTGGTCCAGGTTGCCAGTTCTTGTAGTCAGCCCCACTCCCTGTGTAGCCGTCTGACCATTTCCACTGGATTTTACTGTACAGACCGATCCAGACAGAATGATCAGCGAGCAGAGATGGAACTGTGGATTTCAGTTGTTGCACTTCTTCATAGTTTTCAACAGTGGCCAGGTCTGTGTACTTCTGTCTGCAGTGGGTCTGAGCTTCAGTCCAAGTCATAGGCTCAGCTACATAGTGGTACTGAAAGGGAAGGCATGAGGAGATGTTCCAGCCTGTGAGGAGAACATACAGTAAGCAGTAAATAAACAGGTGCTCTGCTGCACCTACAACATTAATGATATAAAGCTGCTTTAACACAACTATTCATGTACAAAGTTTCTGTTTATGTGGAGATACAGTCGTCGAAGCCACATTTGTAGAACAAAACATGCAACCCCACCTGGCAGGGATAGGTATGAGTACCGTAAATTCCGGACTATAAGCCGCTACTTTTTTGTCACGTTTTGAACACTGCGGCTTTTACAACGATGCAGCTTATTTATGGATTTTGTTGGGGGACAATGAGCTTCTGCAACAAAAATATTTGACCTCGTCACTTCAGATCTTAATATCAGTCATTTTGCGCTTTATGCACCTTAACCTGGAAAACACACGGAGAAATACATATGATGCAGCAGGCGATTGATCTGGCTGTCAAAGAAGCTAAAAATAAATAAATAAATAAATAAAATAAAATTTAAAAAAAAGAATTATAAAAAGGGGCGGCAGTAGCTCAGTCTGTAGGGACTTGGGTTGGGAACCGGAGGGTCGCCGGCTCAAGTCCCGGCACGGACCAAGTCCGGAAACTGGTCTGGTAGCTGGAGAGGTGCCAGTCCATTTCCTGAGCACTGCCGAGGTGCCCCTGAGCAAGGCACCGAACCCCAAAAACTGCTCTGGAGCGCTCGCTGTGGGCAGCCCCCTCACTCTGAGACCTCTCCATTAATGCAGAGTGAAAAAAAACGAATTTCCCCTCGTGGGATTAATAAAGTATATAAAAAAAATAAATAAATAAATAAAAAAATAAAATAAAATAATAGAGGTGCTGCACGTAAAGTTGACACTGACAGCGACAACGAAAAAGAGGAAGTGAGTAATGAAATCATTCTGAGGCAGTGAATGGATGGACTTTTTCCTGTGAAATGTATTACGGTATTACGGTGATCTTTTTCATCAGCTGTGTTACAGACACTGTTCAATAAGGGATTTCCAGTAGGCTTCGTATTTGCGGATGTTACCGGTATCCTACGTATTTAATTAAAAGTTAAAATAATGTTTTTGTGTCACGTCTTTCTGTGTAAATAGCTCTGTTACAACGTGGACACCTGCGGCTTATAATCAAGTGCGGCTTATATATGTACAAATACATTATTTGCTTATTTTTAGACGGTGCGGCTTGTATCCAGGTGCGCTCAATAGTCTGGAATTTACAGTACTTGCCAATGACCCAATCATTCACACACCTGTGCAAGCGTTGCATTTGGCTACAAACATGTGACTCCATCAGCCAAGCCAGACTTCAGTCAAAATTAACCACGCTTAACCACATGCACTTGATGATCGTGTGTGCTTGTGCACATGACAACACCAGTAAGATGGGGGTGGCAAAAGAGCGTCTTCTTGAGTGGGAATCAATGCTAGCTTCACGCTCACACTCCACTCAATTAATATAGTTAAAGAGGACATTTTATGAAAAATCCACAGTGTTTTTGAACAGATTTTTGGTTAACCCGAGTGTCTACCGACCCATAACGTGAAATAAATCCATCCAGTCCTTTATTTGTGGTCGGCATGAATCTTACAAGACAGAGAAAAATGATCTGTTTCAAATGCTCTAAACTCGTGATGTCACAAGTGGGATTCTGGTCATAAAAAAATCCCATCTCCTGATATCTCCACCTCCCGCATAGAGCAACGTTTTTTTATTGTGTTTCAAGAAACATACACTAAAATTAAGTGTTCTGTGAGAGCTGGTTTCTACAGGGTCACAAACCTCTGTCACAGGCAAAGCAGCACTTTTTTTTTGTAGGCTATTTGAATCAAGTTAGGTGAACAACTTATCGGTGATATTATTTTGTGCCAAGGGAAACTGCAGGCTTAAAAAAACTGTTTTAGTTTATTAGCTTAGTATTTATTTTAACAATGAATGAATGATTTAGGCTGTTTTACTAGAGTGTTAAGCAACACATAAATTCAAACAAAACAAAATATGAATATAAGCGGTTCGTACTGTTGATTTATGCATTTGACATTGAAATTGTTGTCTTTTCTTGGCCATTTATTGATTGTAAAGTACAAATAAAGTAAAGTAAATATTGGGCATTGAGGTAATTATACAAAAGCCTAAAATTCAGGAGGTCCGTGTCTGGCGGACCCTTTCTTGTTTATGCTAAAAAAACCCAACATAATTTGTTAGTTCATTAGTTCATTACGTAATTCAAGTAATCAAGGACACAGATTACTGTTAATTCCCATCCCTACCACCTGGCTTGTAAAAGTCACGCAAGCCACCAAAACCCAGCCAATGTAATCATAAAGACCACCTCTTAAACAACTTAATTACTGAAGACATTGTGGATTGTATAATAATAAGCAGTTATAATTAAACAGAGTTTACTGACCTGTGAGACACAAAAGACCCAGCAAGAACTTCTCCTTCATCTTGGTGCTCTGTGAACTGAACACGAAGTCAAGACTCTCTACTGATATCAGAGACACTGATATGCAAATCTAAAGAAATTCAACACCAGCTCATTATCACATTATCCCATTATCCCATTGTGACTGGTTTAGGTGTATTTGCAATGGCAGACATTCTAGAAGAGGACAAGAAATTACCCTGACGTGTGAGAATGTGTCCCAGAAATGTGTGCACTTGCCATCTTGAAACAGATGTTTCAACAGAGCAACAGTGTCAGTTTTGCACTGCTCCTTCTAGGAGGAGATCATCCACATACAGTGCAATTGGGCCGACCCTCGGGTCAGAACCAGAGTGGATAAACTACGAGACAAAGCTACGTTGTACAGTGATGGAGAGGATGTGTATCTCGTCCCATACAACAAAAAGTAAAAAAAAAAAAAATTACTGAGAATCTTTGTGGGACTGAGAAAAAGGTGCTCAACAAATCGACAACAGAGAAATATTTTGAGCCTTCTGGAGATTGAGATATAAATGGTGTAAGGATTTGGAACATTTGGAGCAGGTGCAGAAATGTTTCCAAAAGAGATTGAAAAACAGGGCATATACCTTCCAGAGCTTCTCTTTTGAGAAGATACTTTTTAATAATAAGTCTGTATTCTGATTTTGGAATAATTGAGACAGGCTCAGAATTTGTGATGAGTCCCATATGCAGGGTCCAAAATGAACTTTTTTGACTCACCAACCAAGGTGGCGGATAGATAGATAAAAAAAAACCTATGATTCACCAGCCAAATGTATTTTTTTTAGCAAGGAAATTAAAAATGTGTGTATTTGTGTCTGTTACAGTACATGTAATTGGGAAGGCATTATGTTCAGTAGAATCAATCATAGATTAAATCACAGATTTAACAATTGTATAGGTAAAGAGATTGAGACTTAAAAATATATTTCTTTACTTATATTTTTATATAGGCATTTCCAAGATCCACCCTGCTCCCCTTTTAAAACACACTTAATACCTATAACATAGTTCTGATGACTTTTTTGAAAAACATTTACCCGCCCTGTAGCCCACTAAAAAAGCCCACCCTGCCCACAGAGTGTTTGTCTGAGTCTCAAAGAGAAGTTAAAACTCAAGGAGATAAGGGATGTCTGCGGGACTGCACACAGGAAATACAAATGAGGTTGACTGTCGCCACTCGAGCAGACAGTGTGTCTACAGTGCCCTTCTGTTTGCCTGACACAGAAACAACACAGAAAACGACCTTATATATATATATATATATGTGTGTTAAAAAAAAAGGCCTGCAAATACATTTTTTAAATGTCAAATTTTCAATTTCCTGCTCTGATAAAATTATTGTATCTGTGACTTTAATCTGTGAATGATTCAACTGTATCAGACACAAAAACATAATTTGTTAATTCAGCGGGTGAATTTTATCTACCCACCACCTTGGCCGGGGTTTCAAAAAGTTAATTTCGGACCCTGACTCATTCAGTCAACTACTCTTAGGGTTAAGTGTATTGACCTTCTGAAGGTCACAAACCTGACTGTGATCGTATTAAAGGCAAATTCATGCAAACGATGGAGCTAGATGCAAACTAAGAAGCTTTTGCAGGAGTGAGAGCAGAAGATTGGCACATGATCAGCCCGACATATCAGGCCAGTCTCACTTTGATTACTTTTTTAGAAATAGTGTATAATAGTTATTGAAAAGTGTTCTTACAGTGAGTGTTGAGAGAGGAGGACATGAGCTCAGCATCCACAACATGCAGACTTTACTATAGAGCCTGCTCTGTCTTATTGAGCATGCTCTGTGTACTAAGTTGTGCAACTTGAGCACGGACGGACGGTCGGTCGGTCAGACGGACGGTCGGTCGATCATCCGTTGGTCGGTCGTCCGTCGGACGGTCGATTGACATGTTTAAGTCAGAGGATAAAGAGGAGCACAGAGGCAGAAATCATAAAGGGAGGGGGCTCTCACACCACTCTAAACATTGAGGCAAACGTCATGTGTATACCAACCATTGGCACAATGGACAGTTTTCCATCATCTCCTGTGTTTCATGATTCTGAATATCTGGACTCTTCCAGTGACCGCTGTGAAAGGACCGCTGACAACATAGGAAAGTCTAAGAGAGCCGGGGTGCAAGATGGCTCGATGACTGACAACATGGTTAGAGACCTAGGAACAGACACGACTACATGCAAGAAAACTTCACATGAGGCATGTACCTGTGGATGGGCGAAATTGAGGAGTGGAGGGGTTGAGGACCCACCAGGGAAAGAGAGGGTGCTTGAGAGAGCAAAGACAAGGGCCTCACATTGTACGTTGCTTCTTACAAAGCAACCAGTCAAATAAGTCGATTGAAGGAGGATAATGCAAGCACAGAAATGCCAGTGGAGGAACCCACCCAGCTACAGAAACCCAAGGAGGAAAAGATGAAAGGGCACAGACCAGGTGTGGAGTGGCCGAAAGTCACTTCCCACTCAAAATGCGCACAGTAGAGAAAATGCTGGAAAGGATGGGCGACATCATCTACCACTACCGAGAAGAGCGTTTTGGAGTGGACACAAGGAGAAGTGACAAAGCAACACCAACACCAACCAAATCGAGGAGACAGCAAGAGATTTCAAGACTGGTCAGAGAGAGAAGGCAGCTGAGAAAGCAGTGGAAGAACGCCTCTGATGCAGAGAGAGAGGGTCTCACACTACTCCAGGGGTATATCAAGTGTTGGTTGGCAACATTGCAAAGAGCAGAACTGGAGGAAACTTCCGAAGAAGAAGGAACACACAAGAACACAGTTCTTTAAAAAAACCCTTCAAGTTCGTCAAGACATTGTCGCAAAGAAAAAGGCGTAACCTTGAAATTACAAAGCTGGAAGAACGTCTTGAAAAGATCCACCATGACACAAAAAGGCATAAACAGACAGTTATCCCACATGACATCCCACCTATTTAACCTCCTGAATTCGATCTGAAGACTTGCCCTCCAAAATGGAAGGTAGTAGAGTGTAAGGTACGGCGTTTAAGATCTGCATCAGCCCCTGGGCCGAATGGAGTACCGTATAAGCTCCACAAGAAGGACCAAATGTTCTATGCTATATGTGGAGGCTCACAACAATAGTGTGGTAGAAGGGAATGATACCTCAGGCGGGGCAAAGGGCTGGAGGGGTGCTAATTCCCAAGGAGAAGGATGCAGGTGCAGGTGAATCTGCCTTCTCAATGTTGAGGGGAAAAATCTTCTTCAGTGTTATGCACAGAGGTTGTCCACCTACCTGGAGAAGAACAAGTACATTGATAAATCCATACAGAGGGCTGGCATTCCTCGGCTCTCTGGTTGCTTGGAGCACAATACTATGACCTGGCACAAAATCCAAGCAGCGAAGAAAGACAAAAGAGCCATCCATGTCATTTTTCTTGACCTGGCCAATGCCTTTGGATCAGTTTCCCATATATCCCCTCTGGGAATCTTTCAACTTCTTCCACGTTTCAGCATCTGTCTCATAGTCTAGTAAAAGCCTAGTCTAGTAAACACCTACAACTGTGCTTCACAACAGCTGACTTTACAACATTATTGCAGTGCACAGAAGTAAGCATCATGGCAGGCTGTACAATTTCCTACCAGGACATCACCAACAGTCTGGAAAACATCAACAAGACCCTTCTACCAGGGAAGCTCAAGCTCTGGTGCCAGCAATTTCGACTTCTCCCTTGGATAATGTGGTCACTCACTATCTACTCCAGAAACGACTGTAGAGAAGATGGCGCGAACCATGACTCTAAATATGCTAAAACACTAACATCAGCCTCTATGGCAAAGGGTTCCTTGAACTGCCTATCACAAGCCTCACCGAAGAGTACAAGTGATCTAAAGCAATGGATGAGCTGGGAAGGCCTGGAAAGGAGAATGCTTAGCTGGAGGGAGCTCTGAGAAATGGAGGCAAGCAACATCTGCTTCATCATCAGAGCCCCCTATGATGTTATCCCATCTCCAAAAAATCTCCACCAATGGTATGGCGAAGACCCAACCTGTGCCCTCTACCCAAATCCAGCAACTCTCTAGCACATCCTCACTAGTTGTAAGACCAAAAAAATCTAACTGTGATTTTGCTGATCAGCAATAAATGTGATTTTAATTGCTCAATATTATTTTCTGTAAGAAAACAACAAAAAACAAAGTCAGTTCAAAGGCCTGATACACATACGATTAGCCAGCTCTACATGGGCCATTTTTAAATCAGATTCAATATATATCCTAGTTTTACCTTTCTTGACGCCAGGCGTCATGAAGTACCTCTGGAAGCTAATGAATGTGGCATGGGAAAAATGTATCATACCTAAGGCTTGGTGAAGGACAGGAGGGACCTTAATTCCAAAAGAGAAGAACTCCTCAACAATTGACCAATTCCGTCAGATCAATCTTCTCAATGTGGAGGGAAAGATATTCTTTAGTGTTGTGGCTAAAAGACTTTCAGTAGTTCTGCAATGTAACAACTTTGTGGACACCTCAGTGCAGAAGGCAGGCATAGGTGGCTTCTCAGGATGTCTGGAGCATGCCAACACCATCTGGCACCAGGTACAAACAGCCAAGAAGGAGAAAAAAGATCTACATGTGGTCTTTTTAGACCTCGCAAATGCCTTCGGGTCAGTGCCTCACGAGGTGCTGTGGGCAGCGTTTGACTTCTTCCAAATCCCAGAGGATATCACAAGACTGGTCCAGAACCTATTTCCAGGACCTCAAGTTCTGTGTTACAGCACAGTCTGTTACAACTACCTGGCAGCGCCTGGAAGTAGGGATAATGGCAGGCTGCACAATTTCTCCACATGCTTTCACAATGGCCATGGAGCTCATTATTCGAGCATCTCGATGGGTGGTAGGAGGAGAACGTCTGAAGAGTGGGCTGCGATTTCCTCCAATCAAGGCGTATATGGATGACATGACGACCAAAACAACAACAAAGGCATGCACCAGACGACTACTGGACAAACTCCAGACAAACATCAGATGGGCACGAATGGAGATTAAACCCAGTAAGTCCCGCAGTATCTCTTTGATCAAAGGCCAACTGTCCGATGAGAGGTTCCACATCAATGATCTGCCGATACCAACGATACAGGAGAAGTCCATCAAAAGCCTTGGTCGCTGGTATAACGCAAATCTCAAAGATACCAACCAAGTGGAACAACTCAAGCAGGACACCATCTGTGGCCTCAAGCAAATTAACAACACTGCTCTCCCAGGCAAGTTGAAGCTGTGGTGTTTCCAGTTTGGACTGCTGCCTCGTCTCATGTGGCCTTTATCTATGTACGAGATCACCCTTTCTCATGTGAATCGGTTGGAACAATTGGTGAACGCACAAGTGAGTGGCTGGGACTACCCAAATGCCTCAGCACTATAGGCCTGTATGGTAATGGAGCCCTCTCACTGCCAATTTCAAGCCTGGTGGAGGAGTACAAATGTGCTAAAACAAAGCTTGAGATGACGCTCACAGATTCCAGGGATCCTTTTGTCAGAGGTGCCGCTATCACCCTGGCAACAGGTAGGAAATGGAGGCCTGTGACAGCAGTGGCACAGGCGAAGGCAGCTCTAAGACACCGAGACATAGTGGGGAAAGTCCAACAAGGAAGACAGGGCCTAGGACTAGGAACAACAACACCCACATGGCAGAAGGCAACACCATCTGAACGTCGGCAGCTGGTGGTTGAGGAGGTGCGCCACCAGGAAGAAGCAGCCAGACATGCAACTGCAGTCTCTCAAGTCAAGCAGGGCCGCTGGATGAATTGGGAAGGTGTGGAGAGGAAGAAAATCCCCTGGAGCGAAATGTGGAGCATGGAGGCCAACAGGGTTAGTTTCATCGTAAGAGCAACATATGACACCCTACCCTCTCCAACTAATTTACATCTCTGGTTTGGGGAAGGACCCAGCCTGTCAGCTGTGTGCTGCACCAGCAACCCTTAAACACATCCTGGTGGGTTGCAAGACCAGCCTCAACCAAGGCAGATATACCTGGCGCCACAATCAGGTGCTGAAATGCCTGGCGGCCTCTTGAAAAGAAGAGGGTAACCACCAATACCATGCCCCTGAAATACCTTCCCCTGACTACCTTCTCTAGAAATGAGCGTTGACCTAGGCCAGAGGCTCACTTTCCCACCGGAAATTGCAGTGACCAACCTGCGACCAGACTTGGTCCTCTGGTCCATATCCTGTCGACGTGTCTTCATCATCGAATTGACAGTACCGTGGGAGGAGGCCATTGATGAAGCATACGAAAGGAAGAGCCAACTTAGCAGTTGATGCAGAGGATCGGGGCTGGAGCGTAAAGGTGCGACCAGTAGAGGTTGGCTGTAGGGGATTTGTAGCCAGTTCCACCACAAGGCTCCTGAAGAAGGTCGGCATCAGAGGGAAGACTCAACAGAAGGCCCTCAAGGAGCTAGCCAATGTTGCCGAAAAGAGCAGTCATTGGTTGTGGATGAAGAGAAAGGAGACCGTTTGGGCTGCCAAATGGCCGCAGGGTGCCCCCAGTGTGACGCACGCCCAGGTCTGATCAGCCTGTGGCGGGCCAGCCACGGAGGAGGGCGTCTTGTGAGAAAAGGCTGAAACGCCCTAAGGCTCTGTGGTACACAACTGATGATGTGTTGGACTGGTGGCACCAGGCGGTCAAGTCCCAAATCTCTTAATCCAACCCCACTCAGAGAACATCTCCTTCATTATGACTGAGCTGATCATCATGGGATAGTAACACCAAGTCATAGCAAGAATCCTTGTGTGCAAGTTCTCCAAAATACTTCATTGTATTTCTTTAGCTGTAGTTATACTTATTTAATGTAAATATCCTTTACATATTATTTTATTAACCTCTGCTCAAGGACCTTATGTCTCAAATCAACACGTTTTATTCTTCATCAAATGAACATTTGTGTTTTTTGGTTCATGGAATTGTCATCTTGAATGTGTTTGAATCATGTGTTCCATCATTTCCATCATACATAATTTCTATATTAAATTCAGTAATGTATTTTTCAAATACATTACTGAACTTTTTGACTGTTTCTGATTTAAACTTCTTGAGAACTCATTCTGAAATGAGGTAGAAAAAGTGATGATTACTACAGTTAATGTTTATTTCTTCAGTTAAACATCAGACGTGGCGCCCCTTACAATATATAAATATCTTAATTCACTACAGGTGTTGGGATTTTGCAGAGCTATCACCATGCAACACAAATGTTGAGTTTTATATCAGTCAGATTTGATTAATCAGTTAATACTGATCATTTTACTTAATCATGAATGTTTATTAAGTATCTGTATTGAAAGAAATGGAATTGTACACAATCCCTGGCACCCAGCTTGTTTTACAATGCACACACACCAGTAATCACAAACTTTTCTCAAACTGTAACAGTTTATTTAAGAGAGCCACTTCACACTACAACAGCTATGACAAGCTAATCTAAAGTAATCCAAACATGAAGCAAACAGTGAATGAGTTGTCAGTGTGTAGTTATATTGTCATATATTGTTATATAGTTGTCAGTGTGTATATATATATATATATATATATGTCTAAAGCCGACAGTAAAGAAACACAAACCTTGTACACTCATTACTGTGAAGTTAAACACAGGTTCATTTCATCTACAGAGATTAAACTTTTCATTGTTTTTCTTCTGAAGACTTTTTAAAGTTAAAAGCCAGAGTAAAAAGGTAGGTCTTGAGTTATTGATTCTGATATTAGATCAGATCTGTTCCATCTCTAATTACAGACTGTACAGCTATAGTTCACTTTCACAGCTCAGTCTTTTCTTCTTTGACATTTTCTTCTCCTTGTGGAAAACTTTCCCATCAGGCTGCTCTCTCCACTTCAGGGTGACTCCACTCAGTCCATTCTCCTTCAGCCGGTCCTGGAACTGAAAGATACAAAGGGAAACCATTTCTACACTTTTTCTTCAATCTGTATTGTTGTTGGAAGCTTGAATGAGTTTCACCTGGCAGGCTAACAGGATAGAAACACTGTCAAACACACAAATGAAGAAAAACATTCCCCCATCACTCACTTGGACAACCATTCAAAGTTTTCTAAAAAGGTTTGGAGACTCACCTTTTTCAGGATCTGTGCTTTCACAGCAGGGTCATTCGGATCCACAGTGGAGTCCTCTGGCTTCATCCTGATCTTTATCACCTGCCGTTTTACTGTCACACAGAAACAAAGAAGAAACTGTGCTGTCCAGTTACTGCTTCATTATAATAAATTACAAATGATCAATATTTAAAGCTACAATCTCTTTAAGTGAAAGTCAGTTTATCACTTACCTGGAGAGCCGTAGCAAATGAACGGGTATTTCGTTTCGCAGTCTGACACAATCCATGTTCCTGATGTTGGCAACTCTGCAGCTCCACAAACCACACTTGTGGAGCCTAATGGAGATGGACCGATTTTCCAATATGCGTATGTAGAGAGACTCCCATTAGACCAGTTCACGTCAGGATCTCTGTACAAACCAATCCACGCAAAGGTTCCGGTTGGCACCAAGCTCACGATCGTCTGGGTCTCACTGTCGTTCCTCACAGTGGCCAGGTCTGTGAAGTTCTCCCTGCAGTATTTCTGAGCGTCGGACCAACCCATGCTTTTGTTGACAAAAACAAAGTCAGGATACTGTTGAGTCCCTGCAGTTACAGATCGAGAAAAAGGAAATGATTAATCCAAGTCAAATGTTCGGTAAACTTCTTTAAAGTCCATTATGGAACAAAATGCAACATGATCAGCAGCTCCTGAGGAAGTTCAACTTGCCCACGGAGCTTCTGATCATGTTCTACACCGCTACCACTGTCTGATTTGGATCTGCAACCAAACTGGACAGACATCAGACTGCAAAGGACAATCAGGACTGCAGAAAAGATCATCGGTGTCAACCTTCCCCCATCCAGGATTTATACATTCAATATTACGATAATGAAACTCGACAATTCCTTAGGAAATTGTCAGGGTGGTTTCCAAAACTGAAATCTTTTGCAGATACTCTCAAGAATTTGAACTTTTGCCAGTTATTTTGAATGGGGCAAATTTCTGTTGCTTAAACTCAATTTGTGTCCACACTGTGTGCCTGAGGTTTCAACAGAGTAATAGCACCCATGTGGCTACCAAGCCGCTCGCTTTGATACCTTACTTGTGTGTGAGACACAAACGCTGTGGGAGGAGTAGCGCGCAAAATTTTGAGAATATAATAATAATATTAGCAATAGCAATAGTGTGGACCCAGCGTGTCCTGGGTTGACCCCGAGGCCCATGCCTGGAACACCTCCCGAGGGAGGCGTCCAGGGGGCATCCGGACCAGATGCCCAAACCACCTCAACTCTTCTCAATGTGAAGGAGTAGCGTCTCTACTCCGAGCTCCTCCCTGGTGACCGAGCTCCTCACCCTAATTACAATGCAAAACATACAATATCTGATTCATCCCTGAATCAGATTTTAGCTCTAGAGAATGGAATTATATTGGACCTTCTTTTAAATAAGAGATTACACTCCTATCATTTCTGTGTGCACTAATACTCAATCCCATTCCATCAATCAGTGCCCAAGTTGTGCCAATCAAAGCAAAAAAGTCTGGATGTGCCCCTGTTTATCTCTCTCTTACCTGTGTAACAGAAAAATGTAAATCTGTCATCGCATACAAAATCCACCCATCTTCCATGACCTACAATTCGAACACAGTATTGACCTCCCCAGAAGTCAGGTTCTTGTCCAGGTTGCCAGTTCCTGTAATCAGCTCCACTCCCTGTGTAGCCGTCTGACCATTTCCACTGGATCTTACTGTACAGACCGATCCAGACAGAATGATCAGCGAGCAGAGATGGAACTGTGGATTTCAGTTGTTGCACTTCTTCATAGTTTTCAACAGTGGCCAGGTCTGTGTACTTCTGTCTGCAGTGGGTCTGAGCTTCAGTCCAAGTCATAGGCTCAGCTACATAGTGGTACTGAAAGGGAAGGCATGAGGAGATGTTCCAGCCTGTGAGGAGAACATACAGTAAGCAGTAAATAAACAGGTGCTCTGCTGCACCTACAACATTAATGATATAAAGCTGCTTTAACACAACTATTCATGTACAAAGTTTCTGTTTATGTGGAGATACAATCGTCGAAGCCACATTTGTAGAACAAAACATGCAACCCCACCTGGCAGGGATAGGTATGAGTACCGTAAATTCCGGACTATAGGCCGCTACTTTTTTGTCACGTTTTGAACACTGCGGGTTTTACAACGATGCAGCTTATTTATGGATTTTGTTGGGGGACAATGAGCTTCTGCAACAAAAATATTTGACCTCGTCACTTCAGATCTTAATATCAGTTATTTTGCGCTTCATGCACGCACCTTAACCTGGAAAACACACGGAGAAATGCATATGATGCAGCTTTCAAGTTAACGGCGATCGACCTGGCTGTCAAAGAAGGAAATAGAGCTGCTGCGCGTAAAGTTGACACTGACAGCAACAACGAAAAAGAGACTGAGGAAGTGAGTAATGAAATCATTCTGAGTCAGTGAATGGATGGACTTTTTCCTGTGAAATGTATTACGGTATTACGGTGATCTTTTTCATCAGCTGTGTTACAGACACTGTTCAATAAAGGATTTCCAGTAGGCTTCGTATTTGCGGATGTTACCGGTATCCTACGTATTTAATTAAAAGTTAAAATAATGTTTTTGTGTCACGTCTTTCTGTGTAAATAGCTCTGTTACAACGTGGACACCTGCGGCTTATAATCAAGTGCAGCTTATATATGTACAAATACATTATTTACTTATTTTTAGACGGTGCGGCTTGTATCCAGGTGCGCTCAATAGTCTGGAATTTACAGTACTTGCCAATGACCCAATCATTCACACACCTGTGCAAGCGTTGCATTTGGCTACAAACATGTGACTCCATCAGCCAAGGCTTCAGCTTTAGAGCACACAGACCCAGACTTTAGTATTAACCACGCTTAACCACATGCACTTGATGATCGTGTGTGCTTGTGCACATGACGCAAGTAATATGGGGGTGGCAAAAGAGCGTCTTCTTGAGTGGGAATCGATGCTGTGCTTTGCACACACTCTAGCTTCACACTCATACTTTACTCAATTAATAAAGTTAAAGAGGACATTTTATGAAAAATCCAAAGTGTTTTTGAACAGATTTTTGGTTAACCCGAGTATCTACCGACCCATAACATGTGAAATAAATCCATCCAGTCCTTTATTTGTGGTCGGCATGAATCTTACAAGACAGAGAAAAATGATCCGTTTCAAATGCTCTAAACTCGTGATGTCACAAGTGGGATTCTGGTCATAAAAAAATCCCATCCCCTGATATCTCCACCTCCCGCATAGAGCAACTTTTTTATTGTGTTTCAAGAAACATACACTAAAATTAAGTGTTCTGTGAGAGCTGGTTTCTACAGGGTCACAAACCTCTGTCACAGGCAAAGCAGCACTTTTTTTTGTAGGCTATTTGAATCAAGTTAGGTGAACAACTTATCGGTGATATTATTTTGTGCCAAGGGAAACTGCAGGCTTAAAAAAACTGTTTTAGTTTTTTAGCTTATTATTCATTTTAACAATGAATGAATGATTTAGGCTGTTTTACTAGAGTGTTAAGCAACACATAAATTCAAACAAAACAAAATATGAATATAAGCGGTTCGTACTGTTGATTTATGCATTTGACATTGAAATTGTTGTCTTTTCTTGGCCATTTATTGATTGTAAAGTACAAATAAAGTAAAGTTTAAATATTGGGCATTGAGGTAATTATACAAAAGCCTAAAATTCAGGAGGTCCGTGTCTGGCGGACCCTTTCTTGTTTATGCTAAAAAAAACAAACATAATTTGTTAGTTCATTACGTAATTCAAGTAATCGAGGACACAGATTACTGTTAATTCCCATCCCTACCACCTGGCTTGTAAAAGTCACGCAAGCCACCAAAACCCAGCCAATGTAATCATAAAGACCACCTCTTAAACAACTTAATTACCGAAGACATTGTGGATTGTATAATAATAAGCAGTTATAATTAAACAGAGTTTACTGACCTGTGAGACACAAAAGACCCAGCAAGAACTTCTCCTTCATCTTGGTGCTCTGTGAACTGAACACGAAGTCAAGACTCTCTACTGATATCAGAGACACTGATATGCAAATCTAAAGAAATTCAACACCAGCTCATTATCTCATTATCACATTATCCCATTATCCCATTGTGACTGGTTTAGGTGTATTTGCAATGGCAGACATTCTAGAAGAGGACAAGAAATTACCCTGACGTGTGAGAATGTGTCCCAGAAATGTGTGCACTTGCCGTCTTGAAACAGATGTTTCAACAGAGCAACAGTGTCAGTTTTGCACTGCTCCTTCTAGGAGGAGATCATCCACATACAGTGCAATTGGGCCGACCCTCGGGTCAGAACCAGAGTGGATAAACTACGAGACAAAGCTACGTTGTACAGTGATGGAGAGGATGTGTATCTCGTCCCATACAACAAAAAGTAAAAAAAAAAAAAATTACTGAGAATCTTTGTGGGACTGAGAAAAAGGTGCTCAACAAATCGACAACAGAGAAATATTTTGAGCCTTCTGGAGATTGAGATATAAATGGTGTAAGGATTTGGAACATTTGGAGCAGGTGCAGAAATGTTTCCAAAAGAGGTTGAAAAACAGGGCATATACCTTCCAGAGCTTCTCTTTTGAGAAGATACTTTTTAATAATAAGTCTGTATTCTGATTTTGGAATAATTGAGACAGGCTCAGAATTTGTGATGAGTCCCATATGCAGGGTCCAAAATTAACTTTTTTGACTCACCAACCAAGGTGTCGGATAGATAGATAAAAAAAACCTATGATTCACCAGCCAAATGTATTTTTTTTAGCAAGGAAATTAAAAATGTGTGTATTTGTGTCTGTTACAGTACATGTAATTGGGAAGGCATTATGTTCAGTAGAATCAATCATAGATTAAATCACAGATTTAACAATTGTATAGGTAAAGAAATTGAGACTTTAAAAAATATATTTCTTTACTTATATTTTTAAATAGGCATTTCCAAGATCCACCCTGCTCCCCTTTTAAAACACACTTAATACCTATAACATAGTTCTGATGACTTTTTTGAAAAACATTTACCCGCCCTGTAGCCCACTAAAAAAGCCCACCCTGCCCACAGAGTGTTTGTCTGAGTCTCAAAGAGAAGTTAAAACTCAAGGAGATAAGGGATGTCTGCGGGACTGCACACAGGAAATACAAATGAGGTTGACTGTCGCCACTCGAGCAGACAGTGTGTCTACAGTGCCCTTCTGTTTGCCTGACACAGAAACAACACAGAAAACGACCTTATATATATATATATATATATATTTGTGTGTTAAAAAAAAAGGCCTGCAAATACATTTTTTAAATGTCAAATTTTCAATTTCCTGCTCTGATAAAATTATTGTATCTGTGACTTTAATCTGTGAATGATTCAACTGTATCAGACACAAAAACATAATTTGTTAATTCAGCGGGTGAATTTTATCTACCCACCACCTTGGCCGGGGTTTCAAAAAGTTAATTTCGGACCCTGACTCATTCAGTCAACTACTCTTAGGGTTAAGTGTATTGACCTTCTGAAGGTCACAAACCTGACTGTGATCGTATTAAAGGCAAATTCATGCAAACGATGGAGCTAGATGCAAACTAAGAAGCTTTTGCAGGAGTGAGAGCAGAAGATTGGCACATGATCAGCCCGACATATCAGGCCAGTCTCACTTTGATTACTTTTTTAGAAATAGTGTATAATAGTTATTGAAAAGTGTTCTTACAGTGAGTGTTGAGAGAGGAGGACATGAGTTCAGCATCCACAACATGCAGACTTTTCTATAGAGCCTGCTCTGTCTTATTGAGCATGCTCTGTGTACTAAGTTGTGCAACTTGAGCACGGACGGACGGTCGGTCGGTCAGACGGACGGTCGGTCGATCATCCGTTGGTCGGTCGTCCGTCGGACGGTCGATTGACATGTTTAAGTCAGAGGATAAAGAGGTGCACAGAGGCAGAAATCATAAAGGGAGGGGGCTCTCACACCACTCTAAACATTGAGGCAAACGTCATGTGTATACCAACCATTGGCACAATGGACAGTTTTCCATCATCTCCTGTGTTTCATGATTCTGAATATCTGGACTCTTCCAGTGACCGCTGTGAAAGGACCGCTGACAACATAGGAAAGTCTAAGAGAGCCGGGGTGCAAGATGGCTCGATGACTGACAACATGGTTAGAGACCTAGGAACAGACACGACTACACGCAAGAAAACTTCACATGAGGCATGTACCTGTGGATGGGCGAAATTGAGGAGTGGAGGGGTTGAGGACCCACCAGGGAAAGAGAGGGTGCTTGAGAGAGCAAAGACAAGGGCCTCACATTGTACGTTGCTTCTTACAAAGCAACCAGTCAAATAAGTCGATTGAAGGAGGATAATGCAAGCACAGAAATGCCAGTGGAGGAACCCACCCAGCTACAGAAACCCAAGGAGGAAAAGATGAAAGGGCACAGACCAGGTGTGGAGTGGCCGAAAGTCACTTCCCACTCAAAATGCGCACAGTAGAGAAAATGCTGGAAAGGATGGGCGACATCATCTACCACTACCGAGAAGAGCGTTTTGGAGTGGACACAAGGAGAAGTGACAAAGCAACACCAACACCAACCAAATCGAGGAGACAGCAAGAGATTTCAAGACTGGTCAGAGAGAGAAGGCAGCTGAGAAAGCAGTGGAAGAACGCCTCTGATGCAGAGAGAGAGGGTCTCACACTACTCCAGGGGTATATCAAGTGTTGGTTGGCAACATTGCAAAGAGCAGAGAACTGGAGGAAACTTCCGAAGAAGAAGGAACACACAAGAACACAGTTCTTTAAAAAAACCCTTCAAGTTCGTCAAGACATTGTCGCAAAGAAAAAGGCGTAACCTTGAAAATTACAAAGCTGGAAGAACGTCTTGAAAAGATCCACCATGACACAAAAAGGCATAAACAGACAGTTATCCCACATGACATCCCACCTATTTAACCTCCTGAATTCGATCTGAAGACTTGCCCTCCAAAATGGAAGGTAGTAGAGCGTAAGGTACGGCGTTTAAGATCTGCATCAGCCCCCTGGGCCGAATGGAGTACCGTATAAGGAGCTTATTTATCAGTTACATATATAAATATCTTAATTCACTACAGGTGTTGGGATTTTGCAGAGCTATCACCATGCAACACAAATGTTGAGTTTTATATCAGTCAGATTTGATTAATCAGTTAATACTGATCATTTTTCTTAATCATGAATGTTTATTAAGTATCTGTATTGAAAGAAATGGATTTGTACACGATCCCTGGCACCCAGCTTGTTTCACAATGCACACACACCAGTAATCACAAACTTTTCTCAAACTGTAACAGTTTATTTAAGAGAGCCACTTCAGACTACAACAGCTATGACAAGCTAATCTAAAGTAATCCAAACATTATGAAGCAAACAGTGAATGAGTTGTCAGTGTGTAGTTATATTGTCATATATTGTTATATAGTTGTCAGTGTGTGTATATATATATATATATATATATATATATATATATATATATATATATATATATATATATATATATATATATATATATATATATATATGTCTAAAGCCGACAGTAAAGAAACACAAACCTTGTACACTCATTACAGTGAAGTTAAACACAGGTACATTTCATCTACAGAGATTAAACTTTTCATTGTTTTTCTTCTAAAGACTTTTTAAAGTTAAAAGCCAGACTAAAAAGGTAGGTCTTGAGTTATTGATTCTGATATTAGATCAGATCTGTCCCATCTCTAATTACAGACTGTACAGCTATAGTTCACTTTCACAGCTCAGTCTTCTCCTTCTTTGACATTTTCTTCTCCTTGTGGAAAACTTTCCCATCAGGCTGCTCTCTCCACTTCAGGGTGACTCCACTCAGTCCATTCTCCTTCAGCCGGTCCTGGAACTGAAAGACACAAAGGGAAACCATTTCTAAACTTTTTCTTCAATCTGTATTGTTGTTGGAAGCTTGAATGAGTTTCACCAGGCAGGCTAACAGGATAGAAACACAGTCAAACACACAAATGAAGAAAAACATTCCCCCCATCACTCACTTGGACAACCATTCAAAGTTTTCTAAAAAGGTTTGGAGACTCACCTTTTTCAGGATCTGTGCTTTCACAGCAGGGTCATTCAGATCCACAGTGGAGTCCTCTGGCTTCATCCTGATCTTTATCACCTGCCGTTTTACTGTCACACAGAAACAAAGAAGAAACTGAGCTGTCCAGTTACTGCTTCATTACAATAAATTACAAATGATCATCATCTAGTGCTGCAATCTCTTTAAGTGAAAGTCAGTTTATCACTTACCTGGAGAGTTGTAGCAAACGAACGGGTATTTATTTTTACAGTCTGACACAGTCCATTGTCCTGATGTTGGCAACTCTGCAGCTCCACAAATCACACTCATGGAGCCTAGTGGAGTTCGATTTCCTTTCCAGTTTGTGTAATTGGAGAGACTTCCATTGGACCAGTTAATGTCAGGATCTCTGTACAAACCAATCCAAGCCCAGTATCCTCTTCGCTTCGAGCTCTTCATCTTCTGGTTCTCAGTGTAGTTCCTCACAGTGGCCAGGTCTGTGTAGTTCTCCCTGCAGTGCTTCTGAGCGTCGGACCAACTCTTTCCCTCACTGACATGAACAAAGTCAGGATCCTGTTGAGTCCCTGCAGGTACAGTTAGAAAAAAAGGAAATGATTGATCCAAGTCAATTTTTGAACATATTGCATAATATGTAGAATTCTGATAACAATGAGATGTTTATTGTTGCCAAGGAAACACCTGATGTCACGTCAAAAACTGCTACGTAAGGAAGTGTGAGCTGCTACTGAAGGATGCTGTCCTGCTGCTGTATGAGCTGCTCTGATAAAACACTTCATGTACATTACACTCGGATACATCGTCAGTAAACATATTCTCTTCCCTAAGTCGATATCGCCCGTTTGCTTGTAGTTTGGAGAGGAGGGGGGTCGGGGGTCAGGGGAGTAGCAGGGACAATCACTCCCATGATTCCCCGTCAGCTTTAACATCATGTTGTGTTATTTTTTTGATGAAAGCCCCCTGGATGGGGATTTTATATACTGTGAGTTTAAAGACAATGTGTAAGATATCGTATTAAATCTTAATGACCTTAAAATATGATTAGACAAGTGAACGTGTTATGTTGAAGTGCTGTCTTCTCTGACAACCAAGCAGCAGCCAGTATGTCCTCCTTCTCACTTCAAATTCCTGTCTGGGTTCTATTTGGTGCGAACCTTGTAAAACCTTGGTGCACATTGACTCTAGGGAGGAGGTGGGGTGGAGACAGACCTCTCTCTCCTACGTGTATCCTAATGAATCATCCCTGAATCAGATTTTAGCTCTAGAGAATGGAATAACATTGGACCTTCTTTTAAAGGAGAGATTACACTCCTATCATTTCTGTGCACTAATACTCCATCCCACTCCTTCATCAATCAGTGCCCAAGTTGAAGAAATGCCACTGTTTCTCTCTCTCTTACCTGTGTGACAGATAAATGAAAATCTCCTTGTGCAGTGTGCATCTCGCCATGATCCATAATCTCCTGTAATAACACAGTATTGACCTCCTTCAAAGTCGGGTTCTGTTCCGCCCCAGTTCCTGTAATCAGCTCCACTCCCTGTGTAGCCGTCTGACCATTTCCACTGGATCTTACTGTACAGACCGATCCAGACAGAATGATCACCGAGCAGAGATGGAACTGTGGATTTCAGTTGTTCCACTTCTTCAGTGTTTTCAACAGTGGCCAGGTCTGTGTACTTCTGTCTGCAGTGGGTCTGAGCTTCAGTCCAAGTCATAGGCTCAGCTACATAGTGGTACTGAAAGGGAAGGCATGAGGAGATGTTCCAGCCTGTGAGGAGAACATACAGTAAGCAGTAAATAAACAGGTGCTCTGCTGCACCTACAACATTAATGATAAAAAGCTGCTTTAACACAACTATTCATGTACAAAGTTTCTGTTTATGTGGAGATACAGTTGTCAAACTAAAATAATATGTACACTGGCTTCTTCAACAATTACAGTTCAAAAAAGGCAACAACACTGGATAATAAACAAAGGGAGGATCTAAAGAAAAATCCATAGAGGTTTTACAGGGTGTCAGAAATAAAGGCTGAATTAATCAGAAGATAGCATACACTGCTGCTTAGAGAGTCAATGTAAGTAATCTAACCAGTGAGCAATGATTTCTATCTAGACATTGATTGACATTTCTGGACAGCTCTGAAAATGTAAGTTTGCTGTTCTTGTTTGTTTGGGTCCAGACATGAGAATCTCTACACTCCTCTCAGTCAGCTCACTGGAGACAGATGTCAAGAAGTTAGTAACAATTCTGTCTGATTAGTTCATCATTCACAATCAAACAGCTTGTTATCAGAAATCATTTCTGATACAAGACAGTGTCAGATATAAATAACTAAAAACACACATATACACAACATAGTGCTCATTACTTCTATGAAGAGTGAAGTCTTAAACATTTAGGCTAGGTGTTAGTATGTAAAATAAAAATATATATCACTCACTATATGATGATGACTAAACTGATGACATCATCTGACCACACACTCCTCTTCTTAATGATTAGTAATATTTACTATAATTAGCTTGAATTCAAAGCGCTGCTTTTTGAGGGTCTTGAACCTCAGTAGGGGATTTAAGGTCCTTCCAGTGAAATGATCTCTAAAGTTGACCTCTGCTTTGATATCTTAATGCACTCAGGTCAACTTATTTACATCCTCATTTTAATGATTTTAAATAAATTTAGATGATGACCTCACATCCTATGCAAACCTGTCAGGCTATCATTGAACATGTAATGATTAGAGTAAGAGAATAAGTTTAAATATTTTATGTTACCATGAGTTTATGGTGATATTAGGTCTACTATTGAATACATTTTTAAATAGCCTGGACTACAGTTAATGCACACACAGTGTCCTCAGTTTGTACCTGGAGCAGTCTACTTCTAGTCTCTGTCCTCTCTTTCTTCAGCCTCTATTTTTCATCTGCAGCTGTCTGTCTGAATCACATAGAAGCCTGCTGCTGATTCAAAACAACCTAGGCTCACTAAAAACAGGACCCGAGTCATGTTGATGAGGAACAAACATTATCTTAGAGGTGGGGGTTTTTGGCAAAGTTCATTGAGGGTCTAACCTTTTACATTAACTACTGCTTTGAAAAAGTTGAAAGAAAAAATGAACATTTTTCAGAGAGACCATGAAGGCTGGGACTTCATCCTTTCCTGCCGCGTTAGCTTTTGTCAGAGTTACAGGAGAGAAAGAGCAGCAGAGCGAGGCTGAAAAGCAAGATACCATGCCACCCCTCCAGATCCGCCCCTGCTCGTAAAACACACGAACTGATTGTGCTTTTCACTGAATTCATCACATTTTCTTCAGACCAGCCAAAGTAATCAAAGACCACCTCTTAAAACACTTAATTACTGAAGACATTGTGGATTGTAACATAATAAGCAGTTATAATTAAACAGAGTTTACTGACCTGAGAGACACAAGAGACCCAGCAAGAACTTCTCCTTCATCCTGGTGCTCTGTGGACTGAATACGACAGTCTAGACTCTCTACTGATATCAGAGACACTAATATGCAAATCTAAAGACATTCAACACCTGCTCCTTATCCCAGCTGCACAACGTCAGCGTTGCCACCTCTGGAAATAATCAACTGTATTTTAACATTAAAGGATCAATCAGTGAGCTGTGTAAAGAGTGAAATGATGGCGCTCTCCTCCTCTGTGATCATGAAGGAAACCTGCTGTGTTGAAGCTTCTCTGACAACAACGCAGCAGCCAGTATGTCCTTCTAACTTTAGATTCTGTTCCTTAATGGTCTGGATTTGTTTGGACCAGAGAAAGTAGGCGCTTTGAAGGCCCCCCCACACGGCCGTTTTGGACGCCCCTCGGTTTGCCAGCTATGAGATCAGTTATCAGGTCAAACCAACAGGTGTTGCAGCGATGGAAATGATTAAAAGGCAGAAATATTTCAAGATAAAAACACAGCTGGCTAAACACTGAAGCTTCAGTGTGGTCACCATGATCTTAAACATGCCACATGGCAACCAGTGTGCACCTCAACTCTTGAGAAGTTAGTGGAAGGAACAAATTTACAAAAGACCCACCCTCATTTCCCCACTTTAGGAGCAATAGTGCTTTACTGCATGAGAATCAGAAGTGGTATTCGGGTTATCCATTTCTCAAGACGTAACGGACAATGTAGATTTCTAAGATGAAGCTAAACACATGCAAGTTTAGAAATAATGGACTAGGACACCCAAACAGTATTTGTTCAATACCCAACAAAAACTACAATGCACAAATTCACGAGATCATTTTCGCCCTACCTCATGATAAGCTCATGAGTTTGACATGTTTTTAATCTCAGTATGTGGAATAACTAAACCACCAAGGTCAAAACATTTTCATTTTTGAAATCCTTGAAAAAATTTTGGATGGAGAAAATCTCAGCACGACAAAGTACATAGGCACCGAGTAAAGCCGCCTAAAAACGCCCTTGTGTAAGGGCCGTTCTGCAGTCCATTGTTTGGGGCGGGGGGGCATTGGACCACTTGGCATAGAATGACCATTAAGCAAAATGTTCATGTTTTTAAACCACGATTAATCGACTGATTTATCCTTAATTTGACCAGTAGTCGAGTAGGTCAAATGATTACAATTTGCAACTCTAGTTTTTAAATACTTTTTCTGGTAACACTTTCAATTACGGAACCAGTAAATAATTGCTTATGAGCATGCTAATTGGTAGCATATTGGCTGCTTTTAAGAACCTTATTCTATATTATACACAATATTATACAGCTTTTGGGTCATTAGCCAAGAGTTTGTCCTCTATGCCCGCCGTATTAATGCTTGATGATAGTAAGTCAGGAAGTTGTTGTACATGAATTAGGATCTTAATATGCCAAGTTTGATTTGGCCCTCATGAAGCAGAAGTAAGCAAAAGAAAAAGATCATGTATTTCCACCATCCTTCTCCCTCTTTTTGAAAAATAGTCATCTTTTATCCTTAATCTTATTTGTTTTCTTCTCACATTTCATTTTTTGGAGTTTAATAGTTTTTGTGGGTACTCTTATATCGATTTTATTTTCATTTCTTTCTCTACCTTGGTTTTATAGCACTGTGGTCAACTTTGAGAATGTTGTAAATGCTTTATTATCAAACTTGACATGTGTCGTCCTCTCTCACTCAAGCATATAAAAAAGCTTTTTGATAAGAAACAAGGAAATAAAAGTTAGTCTGATGTAAGGGGTTGTTTGTGTGCTATATTTGAACTCTGCTTCCTTTGTTGAAGCCAGAACTACGAGGCTGAATTTAACTTTGAAATTGTTTGCAAAGTGATGCCACCTTCATCCTGTCAGGAGAAATGCAAATGACCGTGTAAGTAGAACAACATGATCCATCTAGTCTGAGGTTTAACTGGACTGTGTTTTTAGAGAATAAAGACTCATGAGCTGACTTGACCCCTACAATTAAACAAAAATGGATCTGTCAACTTGGACTCCTGCACATGCCCTTCCTGGAGGACGGATTGAGACTATGCGGGAAACTGTGGATATTTTCCACAGGATGATTGAGATGATGGAGGAAGCTATGAATGTAAGTATGATGTAACTTAAAGGTCTGCAGTAATGTGATTCTGATGCTGCAGGCTCTTCAGCACTACCACTAGAGATGAACCATTCTGTTCTCAATTTACCATCTGTGTTTGAACTTAATGTAAGAGCCATGTTTAGCAGTGTGTGTTTGTTCCAGAAGGTGTCGCCTTTGGGTAAAGGTGATTCTCATTATAGGTAGGACCTTTCACAGGGTGTTCAGGTGTGTTATTAGACAGAGAGCACGTACTGTTTTTTTTTTTTTAAATCACAGCATGCCACGTTATGAGGGAACACAGAGAGATTTTGAATGGAAATGTGTGGACTATTCTTTGAATGTTACTGTAGCATGTATGCTAACTATTAAGTTGTAAAAATACTGTTTGAGTACTAACAGATAGCAGATTATTGTTTGGGCTAGGTCCAGAAGGTTAGGTTTGTCTCTAGGAGTGGAGAGGAAGACACTGAACATAGGTTAGGTTTTTTTTTTTTTTTTTTCTTTAAAGATTTGTTTTTGGCCTTTATGCCTTTATTATAGAGGGAGGACAGTGGACAGAGTCGGAAATCAGGGAGAGAGAGTGGGGAGAGACATGCGGGAAATGGGCCACAGGCCGGACGCGAACCCGGGCCGCCCGCGCGTGAGGACTGAGCCTCAATACATGGAGAGCGCGACTCACCAATTCCGCGGTTCAGTCAGTCAGGTGTCGGTTCCAGATGCTCGGCGGCGGTAGTTGGCTCCTACGGTTTGAGATTTATGGCGTTTCATTTCGGGATGTGTTGTTAATATTAAGAGAATAAAGACGATGCGTACCTGCAGCAAACTTTTCCAGCGCGTGTCCCTCTCGCTCCTCCTAATTTCTATTAGTAATTAGGAGCGCGCGTCCGTCACCTGACAGCGCGACTTGATGACGTACAACGCAATAACGCACTACATTATAAAAGGGACATAAATAAATGAATGCGGGTTTTCCACCCGGGTTACATTACACATACAACATTAATGGAGACACTCATGGAATGAGAAATAAATATTCTGGAAACAAAGAAGATATTGGTCCGTCTTATTTCACAATCTTGCGTTCAGGAGAAAGCCGGCAAGCGTGTTGAACAGGCGTCAGTGGAGTTAGTTTAAGCTTGGGCTTAGGCGCTTCACTTGATCTACTGTGAAGAAAGGTTACAGTGTTTATGAATGTCTTTGCACTGTCCTGAAGAGACATTTAAAAACAACATTTGGTACACATTGCATTTATGCAACACTTTTACTATTTTTGTTGCAAAGTCCCGGAGAGTAGTAGTGGTTTACATTTCTACTTATTGTCGATGTTGGGTTTAAGGTGTTGAGCTTTAAACTGAAAACATGGAACAATAACTCAGCTGGGTACACTGACTCTGTTGGATATGGTCTGTATTTCTGGCTACGTTTTAAGACTCCATACAGCAAAAAAATGCAATCTATGTTTGCAACTCATGGGACTTATGTACTCATTAAATCTCAACTAATAATGTAAATTAAAAAAAATAGTTTTTGGAGATACATGTCTGTGAACTAAAGCAAACTATTGACATCATCCATCACAAAATGCGATGTAAAAAGAGAAGCAGTAAGTTGGACTTTGTTACAGAGGTGAGGAGCTGGTGTAGAATTTGCCTAAATTTGCCTCTTAGTGTCCCTGATAGTCAGAGTTTCTGTGGTCACAGTCCATAGAGCACTGCAGCAATGGAGAGGATATTGTTGGGTGTCTTGTGTCTCTCAGGTCAGTTAATTTTCCACTTTTGGTTTCTGCCTGATTATTGCTTTTAAATTCACTACTAAAATATGAAATAGACCACAAGTGTTGTACTGAAAAACTCAGGTGTTGGTTTGAATAAAAATATGTATAACCATGCTTTAACTGTGACTCTCTGCAGGGTTTCTTTTAACATCAGTTAAAGCAACATGAAGAAACGTTTCCACCTTTAAATAGTAGTTTCAAAGGTCAGTCTAATAGTACAATAGTTTTCAACCAGGAGAATAGTGTCTCTCTCATGTTCACAGAGCGACCCGGTCAGTATGCAGTATGTAACTTTAACAGCAGACTGTGTCCATCTCATGAAAAGTGCTTTGGCTTTAAGGCACACAACAGCCTTCAGCTTCAAAGCAGCCAGTTAGCTCTTTTTCATACTCTTTATATAACAAAATTAAAATATAATTCCAAGAGTTTAAAAAATTCAGTATTGGAGTGTTTTTATTTTTTTAAATGCGTTTGCTACCATTCCTGAATCTGAGCCTTCGTCCCTTGGTCTCTAGAACACCTAGTAACGTCTGACAGGGGTTTGGACTGAAGGATTTCATCCATGAACTCAGAGTTCATCATTCAGAGCCGTGCAACCATCACTGACAATGTTGTGAAACTTTCTCAGAAAAACAAGACAACATTAAGATAACTATAGGTGGAGAAAATATCACGAGATTACACTTGTGTAAAAAAAAGTGCACACTGATAAAAGCATTGGATACTGTAAGGGTACTTTGTTTGTACAGCACAAACGAGTAAACAGAATTTTGAAAAAAATTAAAAAACAATAATAAATGACATTTAAAAGAAGATTATAGATGAAGATTGACAGCCCAAGTTGGTAGTGAGGACCGTGACGGAGAATGTGGCTGAGCAAAAAGCCGGACCAGCGCTCGCTACGTTGACTTTGGACGGTTGCAAATGGGTTTCACTGCTGCCCAGCACTTAGGTAAATATGATCTGTTCAGAGTCAAGGAAAAGCAAATATCTGACAGCAGAGTGTATGTTACTGCAGGTACTGTTCATAATCAATCGAGGGGGAGGATTTAATGCAATGCAGTTGCACTCAGAGAGCTTCTGTGGTCACCAAAGCTCACCAGACGTTAGCCAATTATGGTCCAGACTCTATTCTAGTGATAGTAAACATTTAGATGCAAAGAGTGTTTGAGAAATGTGTGATAAACCCATCAACATATAAAACACCCCAATAGTTTTGTGTGTTCTCCTCACAGGCTGGAACGGCTCCTCATGCCTTCCCAGTCAGTATCACTATGTATCTGAGTCTATGAACTGGACTGAAGCTCAGACCTACTGCAGACAGACGTACACAGACCTGGCCACCGTTGAAAATCCAGGAGAAATGGAGAAAATGAACAAGACAGTTTTATCTTCTGGCTTTAACATAGAAGTCTGGATCGGCATGTACAGTAAAATCGAGTGGAAGTGGTCAGACGGCTACGAAGGGAGTGGAGCTGACTATAGGAACTGGGAAGCTAAAGACAACGAACCCGACTTTTTTTCAGGAAATCAGTTTTGTGTGGATGTTAAAGGCGATGGAAGATGGTGGGATTGGGAGTGTTCGGTGACATCTCCATTTATCTGTTACAGAGGTAAGAAAACCGCCAAAGCAAAAAGTCTAAATAATTGATATTACAAGTGTTACACAAGTAGTGGCTACTCAGATTTTAATTAAACACCATACACACACGCTCCAGGCAAAAAGGATATTTTAGTCTTGAAAGAGGTTTCGTGAGAAGTTTCTTTTGAAATATTTAATACATATATTTCCTCTTTTTTGTTTAACTGCAGGAACACAACAGGATCCTGAATTTGTTTTTGTCAATAAAAGTTTGGATTGGTCCAGCGCTCAGAGGCACTGCAGGAAGAACTTCACAGACCTGGCCACCGTGAGAAACCCAACTGAGAACCAAAAGATCGACAACCTGCGGCCAAGCGGAGAGTCACTGTGGATTGGATTGTACAGAGATCCTGATTTCTACTGGTCTGATGGGAGTGAATTTTCATTTAGGAACTGGAAAGGCGGTTCACATCCATTCGGGTCTATGAGTGTGGTATGTGGAGTAGCAGATTTGCAGTCATCAGGAAGATGGAAGTTAATTGACTGTGAAACTAAACGTCCATTTGTGTGCTACAGCATCGTTCCACCTCCGAGTAAGTGAGACTGACCTTCACTGGAGACGTGAAATATACTCATTAAGTGAGATTAACAAAAGTTGTACTGTGCTTAATTTATATGAAGTCAGTCCTCGGTTACAGTTATGATTTGGGAATCAAACAAAAAATCCACAGTAAGGTTTCTTCTTATTTTTGTGCACCAGCAAAACAGCAGGTGATAAAGATCAGGATGAAGCCAGAGGACTCCACTGTGGATCTGAATGACCTTGCTGTGAAGGCAGACATCCTGAAAAAGGTGAGTCATCCAGAAATATATTGTGAAATTAATTTCTTGTCTGCTTCATTTTTTTTCAAATGTTTGTTTGTCTCTGCGTCTGTTCTGTCTTCCTGTTAGCCTGAGACCAGTCTAAAGCTTACATAGTTGAGTTGTGGACCATTTTTGTTTGTCTACGATTCTTTACAGCTTTATTGTTGATAGCTTGCAAAACAACATGAATCTTTGAACAATCAAATTTGAACAGATTTAAGAGCTTGTTGACAAAGGGTTTCTATTGTATCTTTCAGTTCCAGGACCGGCTGAAGGAGAATGGACTGAGTGGAGTCACCCTGAAGTGGAGAGAGCAGCCTGATGGGAAAGTTTTCCACAAGGAGAAGAAAATGTCAAAGAAGAAGAAGACTGAGCTGTGAAAGTGAACTATAGCTGTACAGTCTGTAATTAGAGATGGGACAGATCTGATCTAATATCAGAATCAATAACTCAAGACCTACCTTTTTACTCTGGCCTTAACTTTAAAAAGTCTTTAGAAGAAAAACAATGAAACCTTTAATCTCTGTAGATGAAATGTACCCGTGTTTAACTTCACAGTAATGAGTGTAATGAATGATGAATCTATCAGAGACATGCTTTACAATGAGTGACTAAGTCATTCAGTGTATACATAATAATTTAAAAGGTGTATTGTAACTTTAAATATCACCTTCATACAATACTAAGAGTTCAATTCACTTAACTGTGTAAAGTGTGAAATGAACCCTTATCAATATCACTGTTAGTGTGTTATCATACATTTGTGTTGCCATGAATAGATATATACCTGCTTACAGTTTAAGGGGGAAAGGGGATATAGGATTGATCATAATCTCAATCCGTTATAATCTGTGTGTTTAAGAAACTGTGTAATGTTACAAGGTTTGTGTTTGTTTATTGTTGGTTTTAGACAGACAGACACACACACACACACACACACTTTGCTTCATAATGTTTGGATTACTTTAGATTAGCTTGTCATAGCTGTTGTAGTCTGAAGTGGCTCTCTTAAATAAACTGTTACAGTTTGAGAAAAGTTTGTGATTACTGGTGTGTGTGCATTGTGAAACAAGCTGGGTATCAGGGATTGTGTACAAATCCATTTCTTTCAATACAGTTACTTAATAAACATTCATGATTAAGTAAAATGATCAGTATTAACTGATTAATGAAATCTGACTGAAATAAAACTCAACATTTGTATTGCACAGTATTAGCTCTGCAAAATCCCAACAACTGTAGTGAATTTAGATATTAATATATATTATATAGAAAGTATAGACATCTATTCTACTCAATGCTGAGCAAAGGGTCTGAATACTTATGACCATGTGATATTTCAGTTTTTCTTTTTTAATCAATTTGTAGAAAAAAACCTACATTTCTGTTTTATTTTCTGTCAAGATATTGGCTGGGTGTACATTAATGAGATATAAAATAAACTTTGATTTTAGCAAATGGCTGCATTGAAACAAAGAGTGAAACATTTAAAGGGGTCTGAATACTTTCTGTACCCACAGTACCAGTGTACAGAAAAGCATAAAAATATAGCTACTATTTGAATTTTTACCCATAAAATTGGCCAGCAAGTGAAAACAACATTTTAATATTACTGTCGTTGTCAGCACCACCCTGTTGATTAAATTTGAAAGATATTAAAATGTGTTTAGAAAGGGAGAACCATCAGGGGGTCTTCAGGGGGGAACAATCAGGGGGTCTTCCTCAGATTTCTTTTAGCAACACAGATTTCTTTCCCTGCATTGTGCTCGATATTATGCTCCAATATATGTTCTTATGATTTTATCTTTTGTGTCTCTTCTGTAATATCTTTTGGTGTTCAGACACATTATCACATCAATGTTGTTTACATTTATTTTTATACTTTATATGTTCTGTGTGGATTGTTGGTTGGATGTATTGCCCTCTCACAGTGAGAAGACAGACAGCACTGAACCTGAGGTGAGTCATCATTTCACTGTCTGAGATGTTCATTTGTATAATGTTCTTCAAATTTGATTATTAATGGAAAAAAAATGATGGTTAGAGAATAACATCAAGCTTATAGAGATTTTGGGGTCAAGTCAGCTCATGAGTCTTTATTCTCTAAAAACACAGTCCAGTTAAACCTCACACTTGGATCATGTTGTTCTACTTACAGGGTCATTTGTATTTCCCCTGACACGATGAAGGTGACATCACTTTGTTAATAATTTTAAAGTTAAATTCAGGCAAATGTTTGTTCACTGGAAGCAAAGATGATTTACACACAAACACAAACAACCCCTTACATCAGACTAATTTTTATTTCCTTTTGTTCTTATCAATTACTTTTTTATATGTTTGAGTGAGAGAGGACAACACATGTCAGGTTTGATAATAAAGCACATTTACAAAATTCTCATAGTTCACAAAAATGCTTCAAAACCAAGGTAGAGAAAGAAATGAAAATAAAACTGATATAAGAGAAGAAAAGTACCAAGAAAAAACTATGAACGCAAAAACCAGTGGTCGGTGGTTTGCAGCTGATTCTCTGGTCAGAGTCTACCTGCTCTGGCATTAAGGGAGAGAGGAAGCAGAGATCAACAGGCATTACGACCAATGAGGCTGAGAAGGCCTCAGGATGGTTGTGGCTGTGAAGAGAAGAGCCATGAGATAGTAGCTAGCTAACTGGACACAGGCAGGGGTCTGATCAACCTCAATAATAGTGTGTGATGCTGAGAGAGCTAAATCACCTGATTATTCCAGGAACATCACTGAAGATGTGGATGCAAATATATATTTACTTCTGCTTTCCTCAAAACCTGACTGAGCATGCTGTAAATGTAAGAACACAGATACGGATACGCAAATTAGGAATTTGTTTTTACGACATTCCCCACCTCAAATAAAGCCAAATTTAGACATGAATTTATAAACATCCAGCCAGACAACTCTATGGTTACCCTGGAGTTCATCTGAATATTCACAAACAATGACTGGACTGGTTGTCGTTTGTTGTCTTGCTCAGGAAATCAGCTTTATGAGGACGGAAAAGTAAACCTGGTTTGAATAGCATTAAAGTTATTTTACATTCTGTAAATAACTAACTTTGAAAAGCAGGAAGAAACAGGGTGGGATTCAAATGTTGATATTGTCAACCTCTGTGTATAAAGAGTGTTACAGACCTGTGGACTGTCTCATTAACAGAGAGGAGGAGCTGGACGTTTGCGTCCCTAGAATTACTTCATGTCCTCAGTGATATTAGTGGAGACAGTCCTACAGTCAACGGAGCACCACCATGATGGAGAGGATCTTACTGGGTCTCTTGTGTCTCTCAGGTGAGAACATTCTCTGCTGTTAATTTCTCATTATTCACCTTGTTTGAAGATGGACTTTAGTGCCGTGTTCAAGGATTTCAACTCATTTGGATTTTTATGGATGTACGTATGTGAATGAAAAGATGTAAAACGTATATGAGCCGCTATCATTGGAGGCAATCGTTTTGTGTTCTCCTCACAGGCTGGAACATCTCCTCATGCCTTCCCTTTCAGTACCACTATGTAGCTGAGCCTATGACTTGGACTGAAGCTCAGACCCACTGCAGACAGAAGTACACAGACCTGGCCACTGTTGAAAACTATCAAGAAGTGCAACAACTGAAATCCACAGTTCCATCTCTGCTCGGTGATCATTTTGTCTGGATCGGTCTGTACAGTAAGATCCAGTGGAATTGGTCAGACAACTACACAGGGAGTGGGGCTGATTACAGGAACTGGAAACCTGGAACAGAACCCGACTACTGTGTTCGATTTTCAAATTATGCACTGGGTACATGGGTGGATGACTTCTGCTCTATCAGATCTCCATTTATCTGCTACACGGGTAAGAGAGAAACTTTTTTACTTTGATTTGCACATCTTGGGCACTGATTTCTGAAGGAGTGGGATGGAGTATTAGTGCACACACAGAAATGATAGGAGTGTAATCTCTCCTTAAAAGAAGGTCCAATATTATTCCATTCTTCAGAGCTAAAATCTGATTCAGGGAGGATTTATTAGGATACACGGACGAGAGAGAGGCCTGTCTCCACCCCGCCTCCTCCCAAGAGTCAATGTGCACCAAGGTTGTCATGTTACAGAAACAGAAGCTCTCAATCAAAAAAATGAAAAAGATGAAGTCAACGCTGACGGGGAATCGTGGGAGTGATTCTCTCTGCCGTTTGGAAACATTGTCATTCGGTATTTTACGGACTATAAGACACTTTTTTTCATCGTTCGGCTGGTCCTGCAACTTACAGTTAGGTGCGACTTATATATCAAAATAGAGGCTACATGCATACTGACTGACATGAACCACGAAGTAAACATTACTGTCTGCAACCATGAGAGGGTGCTCTAGGCTTCTGACAACTATATAGCCCAGCAGAAGAAGAGAAGGTGCTTCATCTTTCTCCGAAGTTAGCGGAGCTGTTGGGAAGACTTTAATGCATTCAGTGATGTGGAATAAGACTGAGAGCTCGGTGGACTCGCTGACTTGTTGTGTTAATTTAGCCTCTTGTTGGTATGTTGTTTATGCTAACGTGAAGCTGAACAACTGAATGTGTTACGTCAACATACCGGACCTGTTGTACTGTGTTATTGTGAAGTGGAATAACTTGCCCTTCCAGAATAAACATCTGTTGTTGGTCTTCGATTTTGTGAAGAAAAAAAAATCTAAATGAATGCAACTTATACTTTGGAGCAACTTATACACTGCATATATATACATATAGTCTTAATGAGACATTTTTTGACTTGTGCCACTTATACTCAATATGTTTAAACTTTTGACTTGGATCTATCATTTCTTATTTTCTAACTGTAACTACAGGGACTCAACAGGATCCTGACTTTGTTCATGTCAGTGAGAAAAAGAGTTGGTCTGACGCTCAGAAGCACTGCAGGGAGAACTTCACAGACCTGGCCACTGTGATGAACTACAGTGAGAACAAGAAGGTCCAGAGCTTGAAGCCGATAGTTGACCAAGCTTGGATTGGTTTGTACAGAGATCCTGACATTAGCTGGTCTAATGGGAGTCCCTCGAATTACACAAACTGGAAAAAAATTCAAAGTCCATTAAGCTCCATGAGTGTGGTTTGTGGAGCTGCAGAGTTGCCAAGATCAGGACAATGGATTCTGTCAGACTGTAAAAAGAAATTCCCGTTCGTTTGCTACGGCTCTCCAGGTAAGTGATAAACTGACTTTCACTTAAACAAAGAGATTGCAGCAATAGATAATGATCATTTGTAATTTATTGTAATGAAGCAGTAACTGGACAGCTCAGTTTCTTCTTTGTTTTTGTGACAGTAAAACGGCAGGTGATAAAGATCAGGATGAAGCCAGAGGACTCCACTGTGGATCTGAATGACCCTGCTGTGAAAGCGCAGATCCTGAAAAAGGTGAGTCTCCAAACCTTTTTAGAAAACTTTGAATGGTTGTCCAAGTGAGTGATGGGGGAATGTTTTTCTTCATTTGTGTGTTTGACTGTGTTTCTATCCTGTTAGCCTGCCAGGTGAAACTCATTCAAGCTTCCAACAACAATACAGATTGAAGAAAAAGTTTAGAAATGGTTTCCCTATGTATCTTTCAGTTCCAGGACCGGCTGAAGGAGAATGGACTGAGTGGAGTCACCCTGAAGTGGAGAGAGCAGCCTGATGGGAAAGTTTTCCACAAGGAGAAGAAAATGTCAAAGAAGAAGAAGACTGAGCTGTGAAAGTGAACTATAGCTGTACAGTCTGTAATTAGAGATGGAACAGATCTGATTTAATATCAGAATCAATCACTCAAGACCTACCTTTTTACTCTGGCTTTTAACTGAGTCTCATGTTGTCTCATTCAGTTAAATCTATTTACATATATTACATTTATCTACACAGTTGTGTGGCACATTGCTGTGCTATATTTTTTCTATATTATAGATCATATCGTAGTCTCTTTGTTTTACTGGTTTTACTAGTCACTCAAGTTGTGATGTTAGTCCTACAGTCAGTTGTGTGTTCATATATTTTGATTATCTTTGCACAGGTTTGTGAACCTTCAATAAGAATGTTTTGCATTGATTATGTTGTAAATGTTTCCTGGTTTTGGATCACATGACCTGTCAGGTGACCTCAGGGGTTTTACAAGTGGTGCATTTGTCTTTTCACTTGTTCATGTCTGATGAAGGGCGAGGGCCAGAAACGTTACATGAGGTAATATTTCCATTAAATTGTATTTAATTCAAGCAGCTGCTGGTGTGCAGACGTTGTCTTTTTTCCTACTAAAATTAAATACTCAGCTATTGGTACATTTAGCAAAAACAGTTCTATTTAAATCAAACCTACCGCCATTCACAATTTAACCGGGTTATGATATTTAAACAAGGAATGATTTGGTGAACGAAAAATAAAGAGTCGCCCTGTTTTCTGTCAATACTTCAAACAAGATAAATGGAGAAAATAAATGGTCGCCCTCTTAAATGCAAAATCAAACATTAAACTGTCATGCAAAAGAAAATATTTTCCTCCTTCAAAGAAAAGAAAAAAGAAAATGTCAATCCTGGAAAAGCTTCCTTAATCCAATTTAGCTCCATGGGAAACAGCTCAGAAACCTAAAAAAAAATATCCTCAAAAAAGTGGGGGAAAAAAGTCCATGAGTTTTGCACCCATCGGTCCAGCAGCCTAACTCCTCTCCTTATCCTGGGTGATGAAGGATTCCTTTGTCTTTACGGTCCTCCAAAACACATGCAGCTCACTCATATGGAGGAGGTAACACCGCACCACACAAAAACAAACTCCAGAAACACCTGTTCTTTCCCTCTCTCCTCTGCTCCCTTCCCTGTCCAAACCAAACAAAAGAAAATCCCCACAAACATTTTCCCCTCTCCCTTTGTTCTCATTAAGCCACGCCCCCTACACACCTGTGTCTACCCGGCTGACCAGGTCACATGACCAGTCGACAGGTAATCTCAGTTTCCTCTGAACTGAGATTCAAACAAACGTACAAGTCTGAGAGGGCTGCAGGACTTTAAGCTTGTTTTCCGTCCTCGTACCTGTGAGTGGGATTTCACAAAAAGTGCAACACCGCCTTCTTGTGTCTGCATGATTCTCATGATACAAATGGCTTCAGAAGCTGCCTGTGAAGTTGTGAACACTTTGTGATAACACAGGTGTCAGAACCATAAAATCTCTCTGGGATTTTAATTAGAAGTATTAATGAGTAAAGACTCTTTTTTGTTCATAAAACCTCAGATCAACAATCACTGTGTGAGGAAGACAGACAGAGCTGTTTAGATTGCATAAATATTAGGGGTGGGACTTAAACAATCTAATGAACTCAGGGCTTTCTAATTAATTAATAGAAATTAATCACTTCATCGACTGAATTTGTAAATCGGTCGAGTTGTTTTTATTTGAACTGTAACGATTCGTCCGATGATGTAAGTGGTAGTTTAGTCCAGCAATAAAAATCTTCCTCTATTGTTTTTGACAGTGCTGAAGTTTAGGTGGAATTACTCTGACAGCCTGGTGTAAATGTTAATGCAGAGATATTTAATATTGGATTTATTTTGAAACATATTTCAGTATTTGTTTAGAAAGGGGGAACCATCAGGTACGAGTTCTGGGGGTCTCCTTCAGAATTTTATATCAACACAGATTTCTTTCCCTTCATTGTGCTCGATATTATGCACCAATTTATGTTCTTATGATTTAATCTTTTGTGTCTCTTCTGTAATATCTTTTGGTGTTCAGACACATTATCACATCAATGTTGTTTATGATTATTTTTATACTTGTTATGTTCTGTGTGGATTGTTGGTTGGATGTATTGCCCTCTCACAGCGAGAAGAAAGACAGCACTGAACCTGAGGTGAGTCATCATTTCACTGTCTGAGATGTTCATTTGCATGATGACCATGATCATGTGATCATTATTAAAAACAGTGATGTTTAAAAAACAACCTCAAGCTCATACAGATTTTGAGGACATTATGTATTTAGGATTATTCCAATGACTTCCAGATCATGTAAAAAACATTTAATCGTCTACAGATCCATTTTTATTTAATTGTCTTTATTCTCTAAAAACACAGTCCAGTTAAACCTCACACTTGGATCATGTTGTTCTACTCACAGGGTCATTTGAATTTCCCCTGACTCGATGAAGGTGACATCACTTTGTTAATAATTTCAAAGTTAAATTCAGGCAAATGTTTGTTCACTGGAAGCAAGGATTATTTACACACAAACACAAAGAACTCCTTACATCAGACTAATTTTTATTTCCTTGTGTTCTTATCAATGACTTCTTTATATGTTTCAGTGAGAGAGGACAACACATGTCAGGCTTGATAATAAAGCACATTTACAAAATTCTCATAGTTCACAAAAATGCTTTAAAACCAAGGTAGAGAAAGAAATGAAAATAAAACTGATATAAGAGAAGAAAAGTACCAACAAAAAACTATGAATCCCCAGAAATGAAACGTGAGAATAAAACAAACAAGAGCAAAGATTAAATTCATAAACAGAATAATTTAAAACATTTTTTTAAAAAGAAGGAAAACTATGTTGAATGAACATGATCTTTTTCTTTTGCTTACTTCTGCTTTATAAGGGCCAAACCAAACAAGGCATATTGAGATCTTAATTCATGTAGATAAACTTCCTAACTTGCTTTCATTAAACAATAATAAGGAAGGCAAAATCTTGGTTAATGACATAAGTGGTGAACATGTGTAATGTGTTCATGTGAAATAAGGTACTAAAAAGCAGCCCATATGCTTCTAATTAGCATGCTAATAACCAACTAGTTAGTGGTGAATATTGTGATTCAAAGTGTTAACAAAAATGTGTCGCTGGCTTGTTACAACAGTTTTTTTCTGTCTCAATCCGAGACGCAAAAACCAGTGGTCGGTGGTTTGCAGCTGATTCTCTGGTCAGAGTCTTCCTGCTCTGGCATTAAGGGAGAGAGGAAGCAGAGATCAACAGGCATTATGACCAATGAGGCTGAGAAGGCCTCAGGATGGTTGTGGCTGTGAAGAGAAGAGCCATGAGATAGTAGCTAGCTAACTGGACACAGGCAGGGGTCTGATCAACCTCGATACTAGTGTGTGATGCTGAGAGAGCTAAATCACCTGATTATTCCAGGAACATCACTGAAGATGCAAATGTATCTTTACTTCTGCTTTTCTCAAAACCCGAAATGGTAGAACGCAGCATCTGTGTCCTGGATACGCAAATTAGGAATTTGTTTTTCCAACATTCCTCCCCTCAATTAAAGTCAAATTTAGACATGAATTTATAAACATACAGCCAGACAGCTCTATGGTTACCCTGGAGTTCTTCTGAATATTCACAGACGATGACTGGACTGGTTGTTTGTTGTGTACTGATAGCATCATGTGTGACAGTTATTTTACATCCCGTAAATAACTAACTTGGAAAAGCAGGAAGAAACAGGGTGGGATTCAAATGTTGATATTGTCAACCTCTGTGTATAAAGAGTGTTACAGACCTGTGGACTGTCTCATTAACAGAGAGGAGGAGCTGGACGTTTGTGTCCCTAGAACTACTTAATGTCCTCAGTGATATTAGTGGAGACAGTCCTACAGTCAACGGAACACCACCATGATGGAGAGGATCTTACTGGGTCTCTTGTGTCTCTCAGGTGAGAACATTCTCTGCTGTTAATTTCTCATTATTCACCTTGTTTGAAGATGGACTTTAGTGCCGTGTTCAAGGATTTTAACTCATTTGGATTTTTATGTATGTACGTATGTGAATGAAAAGATGTAAAACGTATATGAGCCGCTATCATTGGAGGCAATCGTTTTGTGTTCTCCTCACAGGCTGGAACATCTCCTCATGCCTTCCCTTTCAGTACCACTATGTAGCTGAGCCTATGACTTGGACTGAAGCTCAGACCCACTGCAGACAGAAGTACATAGACCTGGCCACTGTTGAAAACTATGAAGAAGTGCAACAACTGAAAGCCACAGTTCCATCTCTGCTCAGTAATCATCGTGTCTGGATCGGTCTGTACCGTAAGATCCAGTGGAAATGGTCAGACAACTACACAGGGAGTGGAGCTGATTACAGGAACTGGAGACCTGGAATAGAACCAGGCATTGATGAACATAAAAACTGTGTATACAATATTTATGGAGGATTTGACAATTACTTCTGCTATTACACATCTCCATTCATCTGTTACACAGGTAAAAGGGGAAAAAAAGGGGCACGTCCACACTTTCTTTTATCGGCACAA
Source organism: Symphodus melops (assembly GCF_947650265.1). Classification (NCBI taxonomy): domain Eukaryota; kingdom Metazoa; phylum Chordata; class Actinopteri; order Labriformes; family Labridae; genus Symphodus; species Symphodus melops. Next base: position 19,231,945 of record NC_136710.1, on the reverse strand, counting down.
CTTGGGCACTGATTGATGAAGGAGTGTGATGGAGTATTAGTGCACACAGAAATGATAGGGGTGTAATCTCTCCTTTAAAAGAAGGTCCAATGTTATTCCATTCTCTAGAGCTAAAATCTGATTCTGGGATGGTTCATTAGGATACACGTAGGAGAGAGAGGCCTGTCTCCACCCGCCTCCTCCCTAGAGTCAATGTGCACCAAGGTTGCCATGTCACAGAAACAGAAGCTTCAGTGTTTAGCCAGCTCTGCACCGGTCATGAAACTTTTCTGTCCTCTAACTTCTCTTCATTTTACAAAAGGAACTCGGATATTAAAAGCGTCTACCTTCTCTGCTCAAAACCAAAACAGTCAATTCAGGACCAGAATCTAAAGTTAGAAGGAGGACATACTGGCTGTTGCTTTGTTATCAGAGAAGCCAGCACTTTAACGCAGTATGTTTCCTTAATGTCTGATCAGAGAGGGAGGCCACGTACATATTGTTCTTTAAAAGCAGTACACTAAACATTTGACTTGGATCAATCTTTTCTTTTTTTCTAACTGTACCTGCAGGGACTCAACAGGATCCTCACTTTGTTCATGTCAGTGAGGTAAAGAGTTGGTCTGACGCTCAGAAGCACTGCAGGGAGAACTACATAGACCTGGCCACTGTGACGAACTCCACTGAGAACCAGAAGATCCAGAGCGTGCAAAAATCAAGCTGGGCTTGGATTGGTTTGTACAGAGATCTTGACATTAACTGGTCCAATGGGAGTCCCTCCAAGTACACATACTGGAAAAAAGGTTCATCTATATTAGGCTCCATGAGTGTGGTTTGTGGAGCTGCAGAGTTGCCAAAATCAGGACAATGGATTGCGTCAGACTGCGAAACTAAATTCCCGTTCGTTTGCTACAGCTCTCCAGGTAAGTGATGAACTGACTTTCACTTAAAGAGATTGCAGCATTAGATGATGATCATTTGTAATTTATTGTAATGAAGCAGTAACTGGACAGCACAGTTTCTTCTTTGTTTCTGTGTGACAGTAAAACGGCAGGTGATAAAGATCAGGATGAAGCCAGAGGACTCCACTGTGGATCTGAATGACCCGGCTGTGAAAGCACAGATCCTGAAAAAGGTGAGTCTCCAAACCTTTTTAGAAAACTTTGAATGGTTGTCCAAGTGAGTGATGGGGGAATGTTTTTCTTCATTTGTGTGTTTGACTGTGTTTCTATCCTGTTAGCCTGCCAGGTGAAACTCATTCAAGCTTCCAACAACAATACAGATTGAAGAAAAAGTTTAGAAATGGTTTCCCTATGTATCTGTCAGTTCCAGGACCGGCTGAAGGAGAATGGACTGAGTGGAGTCACCCTGAAGTGGAGAGAGCAGCCTGATGGGAAAGTTTTCCACAAGGAGAAGAAAATGTCAAAGAAGAAGAAGACTGAGCTGTGAAAGTGAACTATAGCTGTACAGTCTGTAACTAGAGATGGAACAGATCAGATCTAATATCAGAATCAATAACTCAAGACCTACCTTTTTACTCTGGCTTTTAACTGAGTCTCATGTTGTCTCATTTAATTAAATCTATTTACATATATTACATTTATCTACACACTTGTGTGGCACATTGCTGTGCTATATGTTTTCTATATTATAGATCATATCGTTGTCTCTTTGTTTTACTAGTCATTCAAGTTATTATGTTAATCCTACAGTCAGTTGTGTGTTCATGTATTTTGATTTTCTATGCACAGGTTTGTGAACCTTCAATAAGAATGTTTTGCATTGCTTATCTTGTAAATGTTTCCTGGTTTTGGATCACATGACCTGTCAGGTGACCTCAGGGGTTTTACATGTGGTGCGTTTGTCTTTTCACTTGTTCATGTCTGATGAAGGGCGAGGGCCAGAAACGTTACATGAGGTGATATTTCCATTAAATTGTATTTCATTCAAGCAGCTGCTGGTGTGCAGACGTTGTCTTTTTTCCTACTAAAATTAAATACTCAGCTATTGGTACATTTAGCAAAAACAGTTATATTTAAATCAAACCTACCGCCATTCACAATTTAACCGGGTTATGATATTTAAACAAGGAATGATTTGGTAAAAGAAAGAGTCACCCTGTTTTCTGTCAATACTTCAAACAATATAAATAGAGAAAATAAATTATCGCCCTCTTAATTGCAAAATCAAACATTAAACTGTCATACAAAAGAAAATATTGTCCTCCTTCAAAGAAAAAAAAAAGAAAATGTCAATCCTGGAAAAGCTTCCTTAATCCAATTTAGCTCCATGGGAAACAGCTCAGAAACCTAAAACAAATATATACTCAAAAAAGTGGGGGAAAAAAGTCCATTAGTTTTGCACCCATCGGTCCAGCAGCCTAACTCCCCTCCTTATCCTGGGTGATGAAGGATTCCTTTGTCTTTACGGTCCTCCAAAACACATGCAGCTCACTCATATAGAGGAAACACCGCACCACACAAAAACAAACTCCAGAAACACCTTTTCTTTCCCTCTCTCCTCTGCCCCCTTCCCTGTCCAAACCAAACAAAAGAAAATCCCCACTAACATTTTCCCCTCTCCCTTTGTTCTCATTAGGCCACGCCCCCTACACACCTGTGTCTCCCCAGCTGACCAGGTCACATGACCAGTCGACAGGTAATCTCAGTTTCCTCTGAACTGAGATTCAAACAAACGTACAAGTCTGAGAGGGCTGTAGGACTTTAAGCTTGTTTTCCGTCCTCGTACCTGTGAGTGGGATTTCACAAAAAGTGCAACACCGCCCTCTTGTGTCTGCATGATTCTCATGATACAAATGGCTTCAGAAGCTGCCTGTGAAGTTGTCAACACTTTGTGATAACACAGGTGTCAGAACCATAAAATCTCTCTGGGATTTTAATTATAAGTATTAATGAGTAAAGACTCTTTTTTGTTTATAAAACCTCAGATCAACAATCACTGTGTGAGGAAGACAGACAGCGCTGTTTAGATTGCATAAATATTAGGGGTGGGACTTAAACAATCTAATGAACTCAGGGCTTTCTAATTAATTAATAGAAATGAATCACTTCATCGACTGAATTTGTAAATCGGTCGAGTTGTTTTTATTTGAACTGTAACGATTCGTCCGATGATGTAAGTGGTAGTTTAGTCAAGCAATAAAAATCTTCCTCTATTGTTTTTGACAGTGCTGAAGTTTAGGTGGAATTACTCTGACAGCCTGGTGTAAATGTTAATGCAGAGATATTTAATATTGAATTTATTTTGAAACATACTTACGTATTTGTTTAGAAAGGGGGAACCATCAGGTACGGGTTCTGGGGGTCTCCATCAGGTACGGGTTCTGGGGGTCTCCTTCAGAATTTTATATCAACACAGATTTCTTTCCCTGCATTGTGCTCGATATTATGCACCAATTTATGAAAAACTTATGATTTTATCTTTTGTGTCTCTTCTGTAATATCTTTTGGTGTTCAGACACATTATCACATAGATGTTTATGATTATTTTTATACTTGTTATGTTCTGTGTGGATTGTTGGTTGGATGTATTGCCCTCTCACAGCGAGAAGAAAGACAGCACTGAACCTGAGCTGAGTCATCATTTGACTGTCTGAGATGTTCATTTGCATGATGACCATGATCATGTGATCATTATTAAAAACAGCGATGGTTAGAGAACAACCTCAAGCTCATACAGATTTTGAGGACATTATGTATTTAGGATTATTCCAATGACTTCCAGATCATGTAAAAAACATTTAATCATCTACAGATCCATTTTTATTTAATTGTCTTTATTCTCTAAAAACACAGTCCAGTTAAACCTCACACTTGGATCATGTTGTTCTACTTACAGGGTCATTTGAATTTCTCCTGACTCGATGAAGGTGACATCACTATGTTGATAATTTCAAAGGGAAATTCAGGCAAATGTTTGTTCACTGGAAGCAAGGATGATATACACACAAACACAAACAACCCCTTACATCAGACTAATTTTTATTTCCTTGTGTTCTTATCAATGACTTCTTTATATGTTTGAGTGAGAGAGGACAACACATGTCAGGTTTGATAATAAAGCACATTTACAAAATTCTCATAGTTCACAAAAATGCTCTAAAACCAAGGTAGAGAAAGAAATGAAAATAAAACTGATATAAGAGAAGAAAAGTACCAACAAAAAACTATGAATCCCCAGAAATGAAACGTGAGAATAAAACACATAAGAGCAAAGATTAAATCCATAAACAGAATAATTTAAAACATTTTTTTAAAAAGAAGGAAAACTATGTTGAATGAACATGATCTTTTTCTTTTGCTTACTTCTGCTTTATAAGGGCTAAACCAAACAAGGCATATTGAGATCTTAATTCATGTAGATAAACTTCCTAACTTGCTTTCATTAAACAATAATAAGGAAGGCAAAATCTTGGTTAATGACATAAGTGGTGAACATGTGTAATGTGTTCATGTGAAATAAGGTACTACAAAGCAGCCCGTATGCTTCTAATTAGCATGCTAATAACCAACTAGTTAGTGGTGAATATAGTGATTCAAAGTGTTAACAAAAATGTGTCGCTGGCGTCTTACAACGGTTTTTTTCTGTCTCTATCCGAGACACAAAAACCAGTGGTCGGTGGTTTGCAGCTGATTCTCTGGTCAGATTCTACCTGCTCTGGCATTAAGGGAGAGAGGAAGCAGAGATCAACAGGCATTACGACCAATGAGGCTGAGAAGGCCTCAGGATGGTTGTGGCTGTGAAGAGAAGAGCCATGAGATAGTAGCTAGCTAACTGGACACAGGCAGGGGTCTGATCAACCTCGATAATAGTGTGTGATGCTGAGAGAGCTAAATCACCTGATTATTCCAGGAACATCACTGAAGATGTGGATGCAAATGTATCTTTACTTCTGCTTTTCTCAAAACCCGAAATGGTAGAACGCAGCATCTGTGTCCTGGATACGCAAATTAGGAATTTGTTTTTCCAACATTCCTCCCCTCAAATAAAGTCAAATTTAGACATGAATTTATAAACATCCAGCCAGACAGCTCTATGGTTACCCTGGAGTTCTTCTGAATATTCACAGACGATGACTGGTTGTTTGTTGTGTACTGATAGCATCATGTGCTACAGTTATTTTACATCCCGTAAATAACTAACTTGGAAAAGCAGGAAGAAACAGGGTGGGATTCAAATGTTGATATTGTCAACCTCTGTGTATATAGAGTGTAACAGACCTGTGGACTGTCTCATTAACAGAGAGGAGGAGCTGGACGTTTGTGTCCCTAGAACTACTTAATGTCCTCAGTGATATTAGTGGAGACAGTCCTACAGTCAACGGAGCACCACCATGATGGAGAGGATCTTACTGGGTCTCTTGTGTCTCTCAGGTGAGAACATTCTCTGCTGTTAATTTCTCATTATTCACCTTGTTTGAAGATGGACTTTAGTGCCGTGTTCAAGGATTTCAACTCATTTGGATTTTTATGTATGTACGTATGTGAATGAAAAGATGTAAAACGTATATGAGCCACTATCATTGGAGGCAATCGTTTTGTGTTCTCCTCACAGGCTGGAACATCTCCTCATGCCTTCCCTTTCAGTACCACTATGTAGCTGAGCCTATGACTTGGACTGAAGCTCAGACCCACTGCAGACAGAAGTACACAGACCTGGCCACTGTTGAAAACTATGAAGAAGTGCAACAACTGAAATCCACAGTTCCATCTCTGCTCGGTGATCATCGTGTCTGGATCGGTCTGTACAGTAAGATCCAGTGGAAATGGTCAGACAACTACACAGGGAGTGGGGCTGATTACAGGAGCTGGTTACCTGGAACAGAACCCAACTTTATTGGAGGTCAATTCTGTGTTTCATTTTTATCTTCTGCACTGGATACATGGGTGGATGAATTCTGCTCTGACAGAACTCAATTTATTTGCTACACGGGTAAGAGAGAAACTTTTTTACTTTGATTTGCACATCTTGGGCACTGATTTCTGAAGGAGTGGGATGGAGTATTAGTGCACACAGAAATGATAGGAGTGTAATCTCTCCTTAAAAGAAGGTCCAATATTATTCCATTCTTTAAAGCTAAAATCTGATTCAGGGAGGATTGATTAGGATACACGGACGAGAGAGAGGCCCGTCTCCACCCGCCTCCTCCCAAGAGTCAATGTGCACCAAGGTTGTCATGTTACAGAAACAGAAGCTCTCAATCAAAAAAAAAAGTCAACGCTGATGGGGAATCATGGGAGTGATTCTCTCTGCTATTTGGAAACATTGTCATTCGGTACTTGCCGGACTATAAGACACTTTTTTTCATCGTTCGGCTGGTCCTGCAACTTACAGTTAGGTGCGACTTATATATCAAAATATCGGCTACATGCATACTGACTGACATGAACCACGAAGTAAACATTACTGTCTGCAACCATGAGAGGGTGCTCTAGGCTTCTGACAACTATATAGCCCAGCAGAAGAAGAGAAGGTGCTTCATCTTTCTCCAAAGTTAGCGGAGCTGTTGGGAAGACTTTAATGCATTCAGTGATGTGGAATAAGATTGAGAGCTTGGTGGACCCGCTGACTTGTTGTGTTAATTTAGCCTCTTGTTGGTATGTTGTTTATGCTAACATGAAGCTGAACAACTGAATGTGTTACGGCAACATACCGGACCTGTTGTACTGGGTTGTTGTGTAGTGGAATAACTTGCCCTTCCAGAATAAACATCTGTTGTTGGTCTTCGATTTTGTGGAGAAAAAAAAATCTAAATAAATGGAACTCATACACTGCATATATATATATATATATATATATATATATATATATATATATATATATATATATATATATATATATATATATATATATACATACATATATATATATATATATATATATATATATATATATATATTAATCAATGTGTTTAAACTTTTGACTTGGATCTATCATTTCCTTTTTTTCTAACTGTACCTGCAGGGACTCAACAGGATCCTCACTTTGTTCATGTCAGTGAGGTAAAGAGTTGGTCTGACGCTCAGAAGCACTGCAGGGAGAACTTCATAGACCTGGCCACTGTGAGGAGCGACAGTGAGAACCAGAAGATCCAGAGCTTGAAGCCATCCAGAACCTGGGTTTGGATTGGTTTGTACAGAGATCCTGACATTAACTGGTCTAATGGGAGTCCCTCCACATACACAAACTGGGAAAGAAGTCCAACTCCATTAGGCTCCATGAGTGTGGTTTGTGGAGCTGCAGAGTTGCCAAGATCAGGACAGTGGATTTTGTCAGACTGCGAAACTAAATTCCCGTTCGTTTGCTACAGCTCTCCAGGTAAGTTATAAACTGACTTTCACTTAAAGAGATTGCAGCATTAGATGATGATCATTTGTAATTTATTATAATGAAGCAGTAACTGGACAGCACAGTTTCTTCTTTGTTTCTGTGTGACAGTAAAACGGCAGGTGATCAAGATCAGGATGAAGCCAGAGGACTCCACTGTGGATCTGAATGACCCTGCTGTGAAAGCACAGATCCTGAAAAAGGTGAGTCTCCAAACCTTTTTAGAAAACTTTGAATGGTTGTCCAAGTGAGTGATGGGGGAATGTTTTTCTTCATTTGTGTGTTTGACTGTGTTTCTATCCTGTTAGCCTGCCAGGTGAAACTCATTCAAGCTTCCAACAACAATACAGATTGAAGAAAAAGTTTAGAAATGGTTTCCCTTTGTATCTTTCAGTTCCAGGACCGGCTGAAGGAGAATGGACTGAGTGGAGTCACCCTGAAGTGGAGAGAGCAGCCTGATGGGAAAGTTTTCCACAAGGAGAAGAAAATGTCAAAGAAGAAGAAGACTGAGCTGTGAAAGTGAACTAGAGCTGTACAGTCTGTAGTTAGAGATGGGACAGATCTGATCTAATATCAGAATCAATAACTCAAGACCTACCTTTTTAGTCTGGTTTTTAACTGAGTCTCATGTAGTCTCATTTAGTCAAATATATTAAATCTTAGTTTTTTATTAGTTATTTAATTATTTTGCTTTTGCATTTTATTTTATCACCTATAGATGACCTTTGTGTTTTTTATTATCTAAATTGGATCATTTTGTGATTTTGCACCTTGAATTTTAACACTTTAACCTCCTATGTATCCTCTTGAAGAATTAATGATGGCGGTCCGTCAGTACCTGTTTTTATCTGGTTATTTCTCGTCTTTGTTCTTGGATTGTTGGGTAGGGTGGAGGAGGGAGTCATGTTGTTGCTGTTTGATTTGTTTTGAAGTATAACGCTTTGTGATTCATCACTGTATGAAAAGTGCTAAATAAATATAGTTTGATTGATTCATTGTGTTGTAATTTACGTCTAGGATATCGAAGTGACGCCACAGATCATTTCAACAGTCAAGCTTTGTAGAAGAAATGCAATGCCAGGTAGCCTTCCACCTTATACCTCTGACACTATTATGATGCATCTGAATCAGTATGGGTACACCAGTCCAATCAGCAGTGGATAAAAGTGGATCAGTTCATCTCTACATGTAATCAATGGTGAAAGTTGTTTCTATCTGCTCATACACAGAGTACACTCACTGATAGACTGGAATAAAAAAGCAGCACCTACATTCTCATTATACAGACCCCGATTTAAGCCCAACCCCTCAAAGATGTGGAAATTAAAATCCTTGAGATAAACCCAAAACTTCTTCATAGAAAGTCACGTTTTGCTTAAACAACACAGACTGTAAAGAAACGCTACAGTCACGGCTGTTTGTAAAAGACTATTTCACTAAAAAAGAAAAAGGGATTTGCATTAGTGGTGAGCGATATGACGATCTTAGATCGTGAAGGATTTGAACGTGTTAACAAATCTGCTAAAGCAACAAAGAGATGGTAGAACTGGGCCAATGTGTTTATCCTGTCATGCTGCAGGTTACGCTCCCACACAGACGCATCTCCCCCTCCGTGTTGGCTCTGCACAATCGGTTAAAACTAAACTTAAGAATTAGTGCGCAAGAACAACTCCACCGTTTAAAAATGTTTCTAACCCGTGTGAGCAACACTTACAGTTAACTTATCTGCTTAGTTTGCACAGTTTAGGTTTTCTTCAGGGACGACCCAATACTAAAACCAGTATTCGGATTCAGTTCAATGCCATCTTCAAGTACTCGTAAAACAGCGGCCTCGATACCTCTTTACGGCGCGCACGCCCCATTAAGTTGAGTGGGTAGACGAAGAGAAGCGAGATGTCAGGGGTGTGGAGATATTTCAGTACACAGTTTGTTAAAGCTAGCAGCGTGAGACTGCTACAGCTAACTTTACAGCTAACGCTGGAGAAGCGGAAGAAAATGTCAAGAGACAACCCACGTGTGGTTAAAATAACAGAAGGTCTGACCCAGTTCATTGCTCTTGATCACTAGCCGTTGTCAGTTGTCGATAAAGGATTTTGTCATATTCTGAGTGATTTGGCGTCGAAGAATGAGGTTCCCCGCCGTTACACACGGACACTGTGTTTGCTACTGACTTCGATCCGAGGTCAATTACCCATTTATTTCTGTGTGCCTGCTTGAGAGTGTCTGTCTGTCTGTCTGCCCTCATCATCCTAAAAAACTAAGCTTATGCTTCCATTTCAGTACTCAACGGTATTTGATACCGGTGAGTACCCAAATATAAGTGCTTGGTTTGCAAAAAAGTGGTATCAGTGCATCTGTAGTTTTCATCTTGGATAGCGACACAAAAAACTCTAAAAGGAGCCGGAGAGGCGTTCACTGCAGAGAGTCAAACAGAGTGGCGCTCAGACACTCAGTGATGGAGATATAACCCCTGTTGGGGTTTTCTCACGGCAGCACCATTATGTAGGGACCTTCCCCGGCGGCAACATTATGTTGGGGTTTTATGATGTAACATTTAGTTGTCGAATTAAATTGAATAATTAAGTTTACTTAATTATTAAAATAAATCAATAATTATTATTAAACTGTGTTTAATAAACCTTGGGGCACCACCCTGTAAACAGGGAACAACCAAAATATTACAAATATCAGTCTCAAATGATTTAATTAAATACCAATATCATTAATAATTAACAATCTGTATTTAATTGAAGGTGTGAAATCCGAACACAAAGCCCTTTCACCCAGCCTAAGTCACAATGCAAATACACAGTAATCACAAACAACTGCTCCTTAAATTATAACAAAATTTATTTAACAAAGAAACATCAAGTTAATCAATGAAACTCAATCAAACAAACAACTATTATAAACTTCCCAATATCATTTGTAGTTTTGTAAAGACAATCTGAAGTGCTCAAACGTGACTTAGGTAATCTGCTAAATGCAGTGAGCTCTCTGAAGGTTGAAGTCTTTTTCAGTGGGCCGCTACCACCAGTCAGAGGAGGAGGAGAGAGATTCAGCAGACTGTTGGCAATCAACAGATGGCTTTCAACAGAATGTGAGGTCCACTCAATCCATTTTATTGACAATTTTAACTTCTTCTGGGACAGAAGACATTTTTTCAAAGGAGATGGCCTTTCCCTTAACAAGTCAGGAGTGAGGCTTTTCCCCTCCAATCTCTCTTTCTTCCTGCGTCATACTGTTCCCACTGCCAAGGACAAGAGACAAGATGAACCCAAACAAAAGGAGCAAACACCAAAACATGAAGGAGAACCGACTCCCCCCCCGCCTATGTGTCCTGGCCATGAGGGGTGCCAGAATGAAAAAGAGGAGGCCTTATGTCCTTCACCAGGAGCCACTGCTGGAGAAGATTCACCTATTCCACCTACTCGAGAGGATTCACCAACTCCACCTACTCGAGAGAATCCCCCAACTCCACCTGCTCGAGAGGATTCACCAACTCCACCTGCTCGAGAGGATTCACCAACTCCACCTGCTCGAGAAAATCCCCCAACTCCACCTGCCCAAACTCCACCCAGTTCATCATCTTCACTGGGTATCCCCTCCCCCTCCTCCCCCATGTTGGAGTTTACTGAACAAATGAACAAACTTGTCAACACTGGTACCAGACTCACTCCCCTCCGACCTGGGTTCCTAATCCCCCTAATTCCCCAACAACAACCCGGCCCCCCTCCACTACGTCCGCGCAGACGAGCCCCACCTGTACCCCTTCCAAAGCTAGATCTGAACCTACACCAGTCTCCCAATAAGAGCCCAAAAGAGTGTGTGTACTGATGTGTTCTGGGTCCAGGTTTTAAGGCAAATGCTAAGCCTGACATCTCCAGGGAAAAGCCAGGGCCCTTTGTCCCGGAAGTTTTTAACATACCAGTTATCTCAAATAGCTGGTGGCATGGCGCAAAGTACAGCAGTAGATTAAAACGTACGGTCACTCTATCTAACTTGATTCCAGTTGTGCGTCAGCCACAGTGTGAATCTAGCAAAGTTCATAGCATGTTACAATTTGTTCTACTAAATGTTAGATCTCTATCAGCCAAGTCACTTTTAATTAATGATCTCATAATCTAAGAGAATTTGGATTTTATGTTTTTAACTGAAACTTGGTTAAATGAGAACAACAGTGCAGCAGCACTTATTGAAACAGCTCCCCCAAACTTTAATTTCATCAGTGAAGTTAGAGAGTCGAGGAAAGGAGGTGGAGTAGCTGCTTTGTACAACAACAAGTACCAATGCAAACAGTTGTCATATGGGAAATTCTGCTCTTTTGAACACATTGCACTCCAGCTAAGCTCACCCTGTTGTGCAATATTAGTCACTATCTACAGGCCACCAAAGTATAACGCAAACTTCTTTTATGACCTCAACAAACTATTGTCTGCTGTGTGTATTGATTATGACTGTGTCGTTATAGTGGGTGATTTCAACATTCATTTAGACAATCCAAGAGATAACAGTGTGAAAGAACTTATAAACATCTTGGAAAACTTCGATCTTTCCCAGCATGTAACAAATCCAACACATAACAAGGGACACACTCTGGACTTGGTCATTTCAAGAGGTCTAATGGTTTCTGATGTTGTAGTGAATGATGTTGCCATCTCTGATCACTATTGTGTTTCCTTTAAAGCTTCCATCTTGGCTGACTGCAGAGAAGGCAAAACAGAGCTGAACAGAAAACGTTACATTGATGACAACACATGCACACTCTTCACTGAGGCATTCACTAACACACCAGCTCTACACTCAGCTCCTGTCAAAGACCTTGTAGATATGTTCAGCGCTAAAGTTCTAAATATTATTGATGCCGTTGCTCCAGTCAAGGCCAAAGCTGTCTGTGTAAAAAGAAAGCCCCATTGGAGGAATGGGACACTTGTTATAACAAAGAAAAAAGATTGTAGACAAGCTGAGCGCAGGTGGAGAAAAAGTAAACTCCAGGTTCATTATGACATCTTTAAAGAGGCGCTCCGCTTATATAACTTAGAACTCAAAAAGGCCAGACAGTCCTTCTTCTCTGAGATAATCAACAAGCACAGCCACAACAATGCTCAGACTTTGTTTACTGTCGTGGACAGGCTGACCAACCCCTCAGCACCAGTTCCTGCTGAACTGTTATCTGTAAAGGCATGCAATGACTTTGCATCGCACTTTACCCAAAAGATTGAACAGATTAGACAGACAGTCAGTGAGTCTACTACAGGCAGCCTGACTGTAACTCCTGTACCTCCTAATGAAAACAATTTAGCTAACCTGGCACATTTTCACCTTCTAGATCCTGTAGCATTAACAGACATAGTTCAACACCTCAGGTCCACTACATGCAGTCTTGACATTCTGCCCACAAGCTTTTTAAAAAATGTTTTTAACTGTGTTGCACCAGATGTATTGCAGATAGTTAACAGCTCTCTTCAGACAGGCACTTTTCCGAAGTCGCTAAAGACAGCAGTGATTAAACCCCTCCTAAAAAAGAGTAATCTGGATGCTTTATCAATTAATAACTATAGACCCATATCTAACTTGCCTTTCTTAGGCAAGATAATCGAAAAAGCAGTGTTTGTGCAACTTAACACTTTTATGGTACAAAATAAATACTTCAGTGTTTTTCAGTCTGGATTCAGGTCAAAGCACAGCACTGAGACTGCTCTTATCAAAGTGCTAAATGACATCTATGTGAACAGTGATGCATCTAAAGTCTCAGTTTTAGTGCTACTGGATCTTAGTGCTGCATTTGATACGGTGGACCATAACATACTGCTGGACAGACTTGAAAACTGGCTTGGAGTTTCTGGAACTGCCTTAAATTGGTTTAAATCTTACTTGCAGGACAGGGTCTACACTGTGTCTGTTGGTAATTATGAATCTGAGCATGTAAATATTACCTGTGGAGTTCCTCAAGGTTCCATCCTTGGGCCGCTTTTATTTAACATCTACATGCTCCCTCTCGTTCAGATCATGGAATATTACAACGTTTCCTATCATAATTATGCAGATGACACACAGCTCTATATATCAGTGTCAACAAATGACCATAGTGCCTTATATTCACTGAGCAAGTGCATCAACGAAATCACTGAGTGGATGTCTCAGAACTTTTTACAACTGAACCCAGAAAAGACTGAGGTGATTGTTTTTGGCCCTAAAGAGGAAAGGTCAGAGGTCAGCACTTGTCTTGAATCCATGTCCTTAAGAACAACAAATCAAGCCAGAAATCTTGGTGTGATTATGGACTCAGACCTCAAATTCAACAACCACATTAAGATGGTAACAAAATCAGCTTATTACCATTTGAAAAATATTGCAAGAATCAAGAGTTTTCTGACCAAACAAGATTCAGAGAAACTTGTTCATGCTTTTATTTTCAGCAGGCTGGATTATTGTAACGGTGTGTTTACAGGCCTTAGTAAAAAATCTGTCTGACAGCTGCAGCTGATCCAAAACGCAGTAGCCAGAGTCCTCACCAACACAAAGAGGGTGGAGCACATTACACCTGTGCTTCAATCACTGCACTGGCTGCCTGTGTGTCAGAGGATCGACTTTAAAATCTTACTACTGGTCTATAAAGCATTAAATGGTCTTGGCCCTAAGTACATGTCAGATCTACTTGTAGAATATAAAACATCCAAACTGCTCAGGTCCTCAGGAAGAGGTCTACTCAGTGTTCCCAGAGTCAGAACCAAACATGGTGAAGCAGCGTTTAGTCAATACGCTCCTCAATTGTGGAACAAACTCCCTGAACAACTGAGGACTGCTGGCACACTCCACTCCTTTAAATCAGGCCTTAAAACTTTGTTATTCGCTCAGGCTTTCAATTAGAAATATACTGTCTGCCTTACTGCATCACATTCTTCCTTTTTTGATAGTTTTAACAGTTGTTCCTTTATCGAGTATTTTCACTTTCATCCCGTCTTTTAATGATGTATTTTGTATTCTTTCCTTAAGCTCTGTTTTAATGTTTTTCTGTTTCTATGTCTGTAAAGCACTGTGAATTGCCTTGTGTCTGAACAGTGCTATATAAATAAACTTGACTTGACAAAAACTAAACTACAGGTAACAAACAAAACAAACAAGCGTGGCACGTGTGTGTGTGTGTGTGTGTGTGTGTGTGTGTGTGTGTGTGTGTGTGTGTGAGTGAGTGAGAGAGAGAGAGATCGAGATCAAAATGGCAGCCACAGGTCTCCTAACCTGGTCTATTGTCTAGAGACGGAGTCAAACTCTGTCTCTACCTGATCTACGTTTCTGCAGCGTCTGAAGAGCCACAGATCTCTATGTGTATGCGTCTGCCGAAAGGTGCGTGTGTGCGTAAAGGGAGAGAGCGAGGAAAGAGCGCACCTCGAAAGCTCAATCTCAGCCTGGAACTCACGTACAACTCAGAGCATAGTTAACTTCACTAACAGAAGCCAGTGGCCGGATTTGTATCAGACGCCGTTCACACTAGTCTTTCTGATAATGAGTCTATTACCCGGTTATGACGCGAGAGCTCACAGAGAAACACACGGGACGTGGCGGCACAAATAAAGAAAACAAAAGAGGTTTTACTCTCATAAAACCTAAGACACGGTCAAACACCAAGCAAATATTATCACCGTTTGACAATAATAACTCAGTTATTAAACCTGGAGTTTAAGTTATCCTGGCTGGACCCAACACCCCGGTGTTTAAAATGCTGCTGTTGGTGTTTTTGCTTTCTGTATTTAAAAATTACTAACAAAACTCTCCACTAGAAGCTCATTTGTTATTATAACAGAATCTATAGGGATTGAGCTAAACAATGTTATGAAACAGAGGGAGCCAATCATATAAGCTTTTAAACGGCCAACAAAAACAACGTTGCTATCGTTATGCTAGCTGCAGACGCGGTGAGAGTGAACAGAGAAAGGTTTGATCAGATCACGTGTTACTGACTCGGTCCAAACTGTGTGCTGATGCATTAAAAGTTAAAAGGGGCGCGTCCCGCTGCATGTGGTGGCTGGCTCTCCACTGTGTGTTTGTGTGTGAGTGCGTTTGCGCTGAAATGTATGTTTGGAGTCTCAGCCTTTTCCGCACTGCTCACGGTCATGACAGCAGAGAGAGCAGTAGGGAAGAGTAAATGCAGGCAGCTACATAAAACACGTTTAATACTCATAGCATAGTTTTGAGGACTTTATGGTAAAAGTTTTACCCACGCTGTGGCGGATAGCCCTCTGAAATGTACTCGCCGTATCAAGCAGATCCTCAAGGAACTGCAGGTTTGTTGTACTTCCGCATCGGCTTTATGTTTCAACACCGGAAGTTGCAGATTAAATTTTCCTCTAAATGAAAGACTCAGGACTATAATGTGTTTTTTATTAGTCTGACACTTTCATGAATATAATCCAAAATATATCAAAATATTATTTCTGATTCTTCATAAACTTTGGATATTTATTTTAAGGGTTTTATTTATTTTGCGAATGTTTAATCACTGCATGAGAAAGTGTTGTTCACGACAATGCAGGGAAACCTACTTATTCAAAAGCTCAGAGGTAATCCAAGTGCAACACTGCCCTCTAGTGTCTATATCGGCAAATAAACCTTGACTCAATTCTGTCAGGACCACTTTGGGAGGAAAATACTTTATTTGCAATGATGAATATTTGGAGTTATGGCTCTGTTCTGAGACCTCGTGCTCTTCCACATGCTAAGGTGGAAAGCATTTGGCAGGAACAGCACACAGTCCTGCCCTTCATGTGCATACAAGGAAAGCCTGAGGCAAAGAGAGAAGCAGCATAAACCAAAGAGAGCAGGCATCAATGACATCAGCATGGTATTCACTGCCAATGTTACTGCAGATGTAAATTAGCCTAAGGCTAACTCTGGTGCAATGCATCTAGTGGTTACCTTTATGCTTTTTATTGCACATTGTCCCTCACAAATAAAGTTGAAGTTGAAAAATGAAGTCAAGAGACAGGATAAGGAGGAGCTGAGGTGGAGGAAGGTTTCAAATGCAATAGGCCATCAGCTGATGATGAAATCAGCTGTCATAAAAAACTGTCATGATAGCAGAGCGTGACTCTGCGGCCTGTCTGAATGTTAGGATGAAATGTCAAGAATTCCTTCCTCTTGGTAGTTAATGATCCATGTGCCTGTGGTTGGCCTAGCTCGCTAGATAGTAGCTAGCTAACTGGACACAGGCAGGGGTCTGATCAACCTCGATAATAGTGTGTGATGCTGAGAGAGCTAAATCACCTGATTATTCCAGGAACATCACTGAAGATGTGGATGCAAATGTATCTTTACTTCTGCTTTCCTCAAAACCCGACTGAGCATGCTGTAAATGTAAGAACACAGCATCTGTGTCCTGGATACGCAAATTAGGAATTTGTTTTTACGACATTCCCCCCCTCAAATTAAAGTCAAATTTAGACATGAATTAATAAACATCCAGCCAGATAACTCTATGGTTACCCTGGAGTTCATCTGAATATTGACAAACAATGACTGGACTGGTTTTCGTTTGTTGTCTTACTCAGGAAATCAGCCTTATGAGGACGGAAAAGTAAACCTGGTTTGAATAGCATTAAAGTTATATTACATTCTGTCAATAACTAACTTGGAAAAGCAGGAAGAAACAGGGTGGGATTCAAATGTTGATATTGTCAACCTCTGTGTATAAAGAGTGTTACAGACCTGTGGACTGTCTCATTAACAGAGAAGAGGAGCTGGACGTTTGTGTCCCTAGAATTACTTAATGTCCTCAGTGATATTAGTGGAGACAGTCCTACAGTCAACGGAGCACCACCATGATGGAGAGGATCTTACTGGGTCTCTTGTGTCTCTCAGGTCAGTAAACTGTGTTTAATTATAACTGCTTATTATGTTACAAGCTACAATGTCTTCAGTATATAAGTGCTTTAAGAGGTTGTCTTTATGATTGTATTGGCTGGTCTGAAAAAAATGTTAACCATGAAAATTCAATAAAAAGGAAAATCAAAGAAACACTGAAGGTCATCCAGGTTTTGATGCATTTTGAACTGTAATTGTAGAAGAAGCCAGTGTACATATTATTTTAGTTTGAAGACTCTATCTCCACATAAAGAGAAACTTTGTACATGAATAGTTGTGTTAAAGCAGCTTTTTATCATTAATCTTGTAGGTGCAGCAGAGCACCTGTTTATTTACTGCTTACTGTATGTTCTCCTCACAGGCTGGAACATCTCCTCATGCCTTCCCTTTCAGTACCACTATGTAGCTGAGCCTATGACTTGGACTGAAGCTCAGACCCACTGCAGACAGAAGTACACAGACCTGGCCACTGTTGAAAACTATGAAGAAGTGCAACAACTGAAATCCACAGTTCCATCTCTGCTCGGTGAACATTCTGTCTGGATCGGTCTGTACAGTAAATTCGAGTGGAAATGGTCAGACAACTACACAGGGAGTGGGGCTGATCACAGGAACTGGTCAGAAATAGAACCCAACTTTAGGGGAGGTCAATTCTGTGTTTTCATTATTACTTATGGAACCTGGGCGGATTATTTCTGCTCTGACAGATATCCATCTATCTGTTACACAGGTAAGAGAGAGAGAAACGGGGGCACGTCCACATTTTCTTTGATTGGCACAACTTGTTCACTGATTGATGAAGGAGTGGGATGGAGTATTAGTGCACAGAAATGATAGGGGTGTAATCTCTCCTTTAAAAGAAGGTCCAATGTTATTCCATTCTCTAGAGCTAAATTCTGACTCAGGGATGATTCATTAGGATACACGTAGGAGAGAGAGGCCTGTCTCCACCCCGCCTCCTCCCTAGAGTCAATGTGCACCAAGGTTGTTCTGTCACAGAAACAGACGCTTCAGTGTTTAGCCAGCTCTACGTCTTAAATATTAAAAGCGGTCCTGTGTGATATTTAAAAGACAAAGGGAGAACAGATAGGGCTAATTATAACATGTTCATTAAATACTCAAGTGCACAAAGGAATCTATTCTACGCAGTATGTTTAAACAGGGCCATCTTTTCAGTCAAGTGTGACAATACGTTAGATATCACAATTTTCCACATAACAACTGAAAATATTCATTATTATGATCTGTTATTATCGGTTATTTTGCATTTTGGGAGTTGTTGTATTTGATTTAAATCAGTTTAAAATACATTTTTTGCCTCTTCTCGGTCAAGAAGGCACCAAAATGAAAAACATATTTCACATTTCTACTGCATATATGACCCAATTTCACTTCCTATTCATGTTCCAATGGGTGAAGTTTCCCTTTAATCAACCATTTTATCTGGATTAATAATTGTTCGGACTCGTGTTTTGTCCTTAATTTTATTTTAAATGAAATGACCACAGGTCATAAACCTGAAATACAACAAACAAACAAAAATAATATTTAAATAATATAATAATGAAATCAAAGAAGCCTTTAAAGACATTAAAAAATGTAGTAAATCTGGCTTGAACAATATAAACTACATTTCCCAGAATGCCTAGCACCAGAGGAGCGTTCGCACAGGGACTCTACCGTCACTGGTTGCTATGGACGCCGTTGTTAAGGACGCTGTCACAAAACCCATGCCACCCGTGCTTCTTCCAAGTGATTTACACACAGAAACGCAACATAATGACGCGGCACTACACCATGAATCACCAAACCAAACCACCACCACCAGAAACCAGCAGATTGCTCTAAACCAGGGGTGTCCAAACTTTTTTTCTTGAGGGCCAAAATTGTCGCGTTAGAATCGCTCACGGGCCACAGGGTTTTTTTGTTTGTTTTTTTTTAAATATTGGAAGGAACTTTTTGTATTTTGACCTCTTCAAAAAATAATGTAAATGCACAATAACTAATTGCAGTGGGAAACTGTTGTGTTCTACTTTTTTGGAAAGAATAGTCAGGCTTTTATAGGTCTCCCTCGCTAACATGAAAAAGAAAAAAAAAAAGAACGAAATATGCCATCTGATGAGGCCTGGGGCCAAAATCTTCTGCTTCTTCGATTTGAAGTCAAGGGCCACAAACAATCCACTCAAGGGCCACAAATGGCCCCCGGGCCGCACTTTGGACACCCCTGATCTAAACAATCAGACATCGTGTCTCGCAAGCTACAGGCTAACAAGCTACTCTCGGCCAGATAACACAGACACATTGATTTACAGTGCTCACACATATAAGTGACTTTAACAGGGTTATTAGGCAGCGTGAGTAGTAGCAGTTGCATACTAACGGGCTCTGTGCTCCTGATGATGGTTTGAGTGAAAGTGACCACCAGGTGACATAATTAGTGTTTTACCGCAGCTGCGCATGCGCAGACAACATAACACGTCTGAGCATTAATGAAACTTAAAGTTGTTTTCTATTTTAATAAAACACATCAGACTCATTTTCTTTTCTTTTTCTTTTCTTGCGTGAGCAAAAGGTCTCAACAATAATTTCCTTTTTTTTTTCTAACTGTACCTGCAGGGACTCAACAGGATCCTGACTTTGTTTATGTCAGTGAGGTAAAGACTTGGTCCGACGCTCAGAAGCACTGCAGGGAGAACTACATAGACCTGGCCACTGTGAGGAACTACACTGAGAACATGAAGATCCTGAGCTTGATCCCAACAGGAAGCTCGGCTTGGATTGGTTTGTACAGAGATCCTGACATTAACTGGTCTAATGGGAGTCTCTCCAAGTACACAAACTGGAATGGTAGTCGAACTCCATTTGGCTCCATAAGCGAGGTTTGTGGAGCTGCACAGTTGCCAAGATCAGGACAATGGATTCTGTCAGACTGCAAAAATAAATTCCCGTTTGTTTGCTACGGCTCTCCAGGTAAGTGATGAACTGACTTTCACTTAAAGAGATTGTAGTTTTAGATGATGATCATTTGTAATTTATTGTAATGAAGCAGTAACTGAACAGCACAGTTTCTTCTTTGTTTCTGTGTGACAGTAAAACAGCAGGTGATAAAGATCAGGATGAAGCCAGAGGACTCCACTGTGGATCTGAATGACCCTGCTGTGAAAGCACAGATCCTGAAAAAGGTGAGTCTCCAAACCTTTTTAGAAAACTTTGAATGGTTGTCCAAGTGAGTGATGGGGGAATGTTTTTCTTCATGTGTGTGTTTGACTGTGTTTCTATCCTGTTAGCCTGCCAGGTGAAACTCATTCAAGCTTCCAACAACAATACAGATTGAAGAAAAAGTTTAGAAATGGTTTCCCTTTGTATCTTTCAGTTCCAGGACCGGCTGAAGGAGAATGGACTGAGTGGAGTCACCCTGAAGTGGAGAGAGCAGCCTGATGGGAAAGTTTTCCACAAGGAGAAGAAAATGTCAAAGAAGAAGAAGACTGAGCTGTGAAAGTGAACTATAGCTGTACAGTCTGTAATTAGAGATGGGACAGATCTGATCTAATATCATAATCAATAACTCAAGACCTACCTTTTTAGTCTGGCTTTCAACTGAGTCTCATGTTGTCTTATTTAGTCAAATATATTAAATCTTAGTTTTTTATTAGTTATTTAATTATTTTGCTTTTGCATTTTATTTTATCACCTATAGATGACCTTTGTGTGTTTTATTATCTAAATTGGATCATTTTGTGATTTTGCACCTTGAATTTTAACACTTTAACCTCCTATGTATCCTCATGAAGAATTAATGATGGCGGTCCGTCAGTACCTGTTTTTATCTGGTTATTTCTCGTCTTTGTTCTTGGATTGTTGGGTAGGGTGGAGGACGGAGTCATGTTGTTGCTGTTTGATTTGTTTTGAAGTATAACACTTTGTGATTCATCACTGTATGAAAAGTGCTAAATAAATAAAGTTTGATTGATTCATTGTGTTGTAATTTACGTCTAGGATATCGAAGTGACGCCACAGATCATTTCAACAGTCAAGCTTTGTAGAAGAAATGCAATGCCAGGTAGCCTTCCACCTTATACCTCTGACACTATTATGATGCATCTGAATCAGTATGGGTACACCAGTCCAATCAGCAGTGGATAAAAGTGGATCAGTTCATCTCTACATGCAATCAATGGTGAAAGTTGTTTCTATCTGCTCATACACAGAGTACACTCACTGATGGACTGGAATAAAATCAACGACACAGTCAACAATAATACAGGTCAATAATAAGGAAGTACAGATACACTGCATTTAAGAAAAATACATTCATGAGGAGGATGTAAATAATGCACACAGGCTACATCCTCAGACAGCCTAAAACAATGAAGAGTTTAGAGTATGAAAAACAAACAGCTTTAGTTTGAAAGTGCGAAGAAAATAAAACATCACGAACAAAATGTGGAAACAGGTCTGCCAAGAAAAATGATAACAGCAAAGATACACTGTAAAAAAACAGAAAATTGAAAGTTCACTGCGCACAGCCTTAGTGCAGATAACCTCAGCAGAAGAGAAAGAACAGAGCTGCAGTGCAAAAGAATGATGACTTTATAAGAATATAAGTCCTCAGTGCATTTCACAAAGACTTCCCCAGAACATGACACGAGGCTTGACCAGTTGAGAACCACTGCTTTAGAATATAAGCAAACAGCAACAGTGCATTTTATTTGATTCTTCAAAAAGCAGTTCACACAGTGTGATTCCGAGGTTTGAGATTCATCAATAAATGAAAACTCTTTCAGCTGTAATGAAAAGGTTTACATGACTCCCATTGTTTGGAACTAACTTTTAAATACTTTATTCACAGCATCATCCATACCGTCTATCTATGGCCACAACTTTATACAGAAACCCGAACTTTGAACTCACATCTATTACCGTACACGTTGAAAAGAGAACCACACACAGTTTGGTTCATTGAACAGTTATTTCATGAGAACACAGAAAAGCAACACAGCTGTGGATAAATGTAAAAATGTCTTACCTTTAAGCAGACACAAGGTGTGAAAGTGTTTCTGTGTTGTCCTCAGCTCACTTTCATGATGATTTAAACCCATTGCTTGTGTGTCAGGAGATGATTTACAACATGTAACCTCTGAGCAAGACACAAGTGAAGAAGTTCAAGTGCATCCTCTCTGTTAAACGCTTGACTCCATAATAAATTAAACAAGCCCGCCTAAACAGACAGCGATTAGCATCCTCCTTAGCCTAAACAGACAGCGATTAGCATCCTCCTTAGCCATGCTAATTCCAAGGTTAACTCACTTTCCGGTGCTTCCTGTTGTTTACCGTTGATGTCTGAGCGATTCTGCCGTCCATGTCTGGTTCTCCAACCTCCTTGTCACATGTATTTCCCCCACACTGTTGTTTTTCACCCTTTCCTCAGGTGTTCTAGTTGATGCTAGCGCACACAGCATGCTAACGCTAGCGCTCCCCAACAGGTGACAGATTGAATGAGTGACTAATTTGATGACCTCCAGGTGGATGAGCCTGTTGCTTTTATGGCAGAGGATGAGGGTCAAACTGGACAAAGCACATGTTTTTCTTTTTCACTATACATGAGAGAAAAAAGTCAAACATGGAAAATAAAGTCAAAATGTGGAGAAATAAGTCTAAATTTCACAAAAAAACCTTTTAAATCCCATTTCAGTATTTGAAATTTAAGCTGTAAAAAGTTTTCTTCACATTTCTAAATGTTTTCGTTTTTCTGGATATTACATTTTTTACTTTTTACTCAGAATTATATTTAAATTCTTTCTCTGTAGATTTTGACTTTATTCTTGAAATTGTGTTGTACTTTTTTTGGCAACCACACTCATTTTCAAAACTTTGTTCCTGACATTTTCACTGTTTTTCATGACGTTTTTTTTAAATTGTATTTCAGCTTTAGTTTATACATTATGACTTTTTATTGATACAAAAACTACATGGGTGCATTACTTTTTATAAATGATCTGTTTTGATGAGTTTTAGTAATGACTACTGTGCATACAGTTAAGAGTCTTGCTCAAGGACACATCAGACATGTTGCTGCAGGAGCTGGGGATCGAATCCAAGACTTTATGTTGACGACCGACTGAGTCACAGCAGCTCCTATACTACTTACCAGATCTTAAATGATGTTGAATAAGATGATGTGCAGACAAATCAAATAAAACCCAAAAACGTACAAGTTATGGGAGTGATTTATTCCAGTATGCAGGTTGAGTGCACAACGCTCCCTGATGAGGACACACAATTGTTTTAATAGCAAAATCAACAAATCCAACGTACCGCAGGAAAGAAGAACAGAATCAAAACAAAAGGGTGTGGTCAAAACTGCTTGATTGGT
The DNA here is from genome assembly GCF_947650265.1 of Symphodus melops. Taxonomy (NCBI): domain Eukaryota; kingdom Metazoa; phylum Chordata; class Actinopteri; order Labriformes; family Labridae; genus Symphodus; species Symphodus melops. The sequence goes on along the minus strand of NC_136710.1, from coordinate 19,208,388 downwards.
GCAATCAGCTGTGAAACTCCTTTCCTATTATATTGGAATACCCATCATTCCCTCCCCGACACAATGACAACACATCACTAGAAAACTAAGAACAAGTCGACCATGAGCAGAATATGTACAAAAGATGAAGCGTAAACCAGAACGAGTGAATGTGGTCTGTTTGTATCAAATATAAGACGAGCGGAGGGGTGGTGCTTATGGTATCTGTAGTCTTTAAAGACCTTCTGTCCAAAGACCTGTCTGTGGAGAGTGTGCAGACTTACTCAGGTACGTGTCTGCAGCTCAGCTTACATCATTAGTGCAATCACACAACCAATCAAAACGTCAGCAAAAAGGCAACAAAAACATTAACCAGTGTTCACACGTGTTGAGATAAATGACGAGTGTATCAAAAATATCCATATACATAGTTTCCACTGTGTTGTCGTGAGTGTCTTTATGAGACAATGAGTTATTTTCAGTTAAAGACGGAAAAATTATCTTACACTTGAGATCACACTGACAGAATCAAAAAATCCGTGAAGCAGGCAATGGCGTTGAGGAAACCGTAAACAGTGAGAGTTTTCCAAATTTACTCGACTCGGTGAATGTTCACTCGAAAAAAACAATGCTGTGTGTTTTGGTAGAAGTGTAAAACACTCACACATGTCAAAGGGAGTATGTACAAAGTGGACATTGATCATATTTACACATTTACATACAACAAACCGAACCTTTAAGGAGACATGATTCCACCGTGGGCTACGCCTAATATAGGCTGATACACGAAAATATCAACTACACCTTCCCTCCATGACAGCGCATTTTGTCTCCATGAGTCTCTACAGGACAAGTGGGGAGGAAGAGGAGGAGGAGGAGGTCTGTCATGAGAAATAAATAAACTCAATAGGTAATGTTACTGAGCAGATTCAGATCTGCTGTTTTAGGCACCATGGGACGGACACAAAGGTTTTGCTGATTTTTACCCCCCCTCCTCTGAACTGAGCTTTAAACAAACGTACAAGTCTGAGAGGGCTGTAGGACTCTAAGCTTGTTTTCCGTCCTCGTACCTGTGAGTGGGATTTCACAAAAAGTGCAACGCCGCCCTCTTGTGTTTGCATGCTTGTCATGATACAAATCCACAAGGGTTTAATGCAATTCTACATTCCACAGAGAGAATATTATTGCCTGTGAAGAGAGTCATTGTGAGAGAAAAAAGGAGAGTAACAAAAAAGAGTAACAATTCATCTTTTTGAAAGTCACCATAATCACAGGGCAGCCAATTCATGTTCACACTTGTCCAAACAAACCGGGCAAGGAGGAGAAATGTCTCCTGTTTCAGAACAACATCTCCAAATCATCCAGCTGTGAAAGTATCCTTAATTATCTTGTAAGATTCCCTCTGTTTACAGTGTATGACTTTCTATCTCGAACATGAAAGTGGAAAATAATTACAGCCTTCAAGCTTCCCCAGATGAGAACGAAGCCAGAGAAGAATTGGTACCCTAGGAATATGTTGAATTTGACTTTACAACCTTGGTGCACTTAACCCTTTATGCTTTGAGAAAATAGAGCAGTCCTCTGTGGTTACGGCTGGCCGACAATGGATGGTCACACCTTCACCTGCAGTAAGTCATGCTTGCTAATTTTGAACATTGATAAGTAACAGACAGCACACACACACCTTTTGTTCTTTGAAAACACAGATAAGTGAGGATTCTCAGTGTAGAGTCATTAAAACCTCCGACCTCGAAGGGTGTCAGTGCTCGTCTCCAGGGCTGCTGCAGGAAGTAAAAAAAGAAAAAGTAAAACAGAGCGCCTTCCATCTCAGATAGAGATGAAGTTGGGAAAACCAGGTTGGACATGAAGAAGAAGACAGTCCTTTCTCCAGAGAGATAAAACATGACACTAAAGCTGGAGCAGAAGGGTTGAGGAGGCCGTGGAGCGGAGGTGAAGTGTCCGAAGAAGGAGAGGAAAAGAAGAAAAGAAAAGGAAAGGAAGGCAGAGTGGAGTCCCTGTGCTCGTTAGCCGGCTAGACTGAGCTAGCTCGTTAGCGTTGCCATGGCAGCCATCAGCTGGTCAGGTAACTGTGCAGTTCTCTGGAGTTGATGCTCAGGACAACACCTGAGTGGTTGCCTGCCAAAGAGAGGAGACACAGGAAATGAGTAACTCAAAAAGAACACATAGTTCGTGTTAGTAACATTTCTGATGTATTCAACCTTCATCATCAAAACAGAGTGCAATCTAAAGGCTGATAAAATATGAGGAATGCAGCGACTTCTTATATTTGGATCACAACACAGCACAGATGTTTCATTTAGATCACAGGGGGACTGTTTGAAAAGACGGAGAAGGAGGAGAATTTGTCCTCTTTAAGCTATAAGCTTTTAAATGCTCTCCCCTTTCTTGGAGCTCACCTGATTCCTCAACAACTTCCCTTCAATTTCTCCTTATTTATCTTGTACATGGAGTCAGTTCAAACCTTCGCTTCAGCCTCTGCCTGAAACTGTTTGCTACTGACATCAAAGAAGAGCAGCCAAAATCATACAGCGCCCACTTCTGGTTAAAAACAAATATCTCAATATACACTGCTCAAAAAAATAAAGGGAACACTTAAACAACACAATGTAATTCCAAGGCAATCACACTTCTGTGAAATCAAACTGTCCACTTAGGAAGCAACACTGATTGACAATTAATCTGACATGATGTTGTGCAAATGGAATAGACAACAGCTGGAAATTATAGGCAATCAGCAAGACCCCCAATAAAGGAGAGGTTCTGCAGGTGGTGAGCCCAGATCACTTCTCAGTTCTGATGCTTTCTGGCTGATGTTTTGGTCACTTTTGAATGCTAGCGGTGCTTTCACTCTCGTGGTAGCATGAGACGGAGTCTACAACCGACACAAGTGGCTGAGGTAGTGCAGCTCATCCAGGATGGCACATCAATGTGAGCTGTGGCCGGAAGGTCTGTGTCCAGAGCATGGAGGCGCTACCAGGAGACAGGCCAGTACATCAGGAGACGTGGAGGAGGCCGTAGGAGGGCAACAACCCAGCAGCAGGACCGCTACCTCTGCCTTTGAGCAAGGAGGAAAAGGAGGAACACTGCCAGAGTCCTGCAAAATGACCTCCAGCAGGCCACACATGTGCATGTGTCTGCTCAAACAGTCAGAAACAGACTCCATGAGGGTGGTGTGAGGGCCCGACGTCCACAGGTGGGGGTTGTGCTTACAGCCCAACACCGTGCAAGACATTCTAAACCTCAAGTGTCTGGAGTGTGTCAGCAGTTCCTGCAAGATGAAGGCATTGATGCTATGGACTGGCCCGCCTGTTCCCCAGACCTGAATCCAACTGAGCACATCAGGGACATCATGTCTGGCTCCATCCACCAACGCCACAATGCACCACAGACTGTCCAGGAGTTGGCGGATGCTTTAGTTCAGGTCTGGGAGGAGATCCCTCAGGAGACCATCCACCACCTCATCAGGAGCAGCCCAGGTGTTGTAGGGAGGTCATACAGGCACGTGGAGGCCACACACACTGCTGAGCCTCATTTTGACTTGTTTTAAGGACATTACATCAAAGATGGATCTGCCTGTAGTTTGTTTTTACACTTTGATTTTGAGTGTTACTCCAAATTAACCTCCATTGGTTAATACATTTGATTCCCAGTGATTTTGTTGTCAGCACATTCAGCTATGTAAAGATAGATAGATAGATAGATAGATAGATAGATACTTTATTGATCCCGAGGGAAATTCAAGTATTTAATAAGCATACTTCACTCCTTCAGATCTAGGATGTGTTATTTTAGTGTTCCCTTTAATTTTTTTTGAGCAGTGTATATTTTTGACTCGTCAATTTGAATTGTCTTTCATTTGTAATTTTGATTGTATCGTGATGCGTCCTTTCATCCCTATCCACAACCCTAAATCAAGTTACCATGATATAGCTGATATAGTATATATTATAATGACATGACTAAGTGTCTTGTAAAAGCTGTTGATGAACAAAATGCATCTCGACACCAACACTGGAGTCAAATTAAAAAATGTGAACATGAGTATAAAATGCTTTTGGTAATACCAGTAATGATAATGAAAATGGGGGAAGTCCTCCAGTACCTTGGTGTGTTAGCTGCTGGTGTTAGTGGCTGGGGTTTTAGTAGCAGTGGTTAGTGGTAGTCCTTATAAGGGAACGGAAGGCGGGGCTACCTCCTGCGTTACCTAGAGTCTGCGAATCCAGGTCGTCGTCGATGAACTCCTCGCCCTGGATGATGTGCTGCGTGTCCTCGCTGTGATTGACGGGGCTGGTCATCTCCTGCTCCTTCTCGTTGTGCATCTGGGCGTAGACGTTGCGGTTGCCTGGAAGCTTCCTGAAAAACAGTGGGGGATAGGCATCCTCAGTCCTAAGCAAAGGACTGTGGGATTTGTTGTTTTTGTAAGATGGGGCTGTAGGTTTTTCACTGCATAGTTTAATTAAAGTGACATTTAGGTGGATGTTTGTGTTCGGGACACAAGGTGGTGCTGCTGGTGTGATAGTGACATGACAAGAAATCATGCAGCTATATAAAGTAGGAAATTAACATTCATGCAGGCTACCGGGGGGGGGGGGGGGGGGAATACAGTGCTTAAAAGCTATAAAACTGCACGACATTAATGTATTCATTTGGTCAAGTGTTTGGTTGCATCCTTCTTAAAATCAGTGAACAAGACCTTTTTAAAAGACACATTAAAAGAATATCAGGTCTGTTATTTAAAAACAGTATTTGCTGCCTGTTAACTTAAAGAGTAAGAAAAGAAAGAATGAAATATATTTTAATATTTAATTTGAGGCAGAAGTTTCTTCACATGTAGGAGAATGAAATCAAAGATGCTGATTTACAAGGAAACCTGGCAGCTGTATAACTCCTTAGCTCGTTATCAAATCATTGACATGAACAACCTACTAAGTATTTAAAATAGACAAACTATTTAATGAAAGAGAGATGTCAGCTTGTACTTTTTGATGACACAGAATGTTTTTTTCGTTTCAGAAACAGAGAAAGGTCTAAAAAACCTGACAGTGTTGTTTGAGGCTATCTATCACTGTCTTTGTCCCTCTGTGCTCACTAAAACTCACAGCTCTTTAAAATGACCAGCTCACCTTTTAAACTTGTAGAGGATGAAGGACCCAGTGGCAATGAGGCTGATAAGGAAGATGACTGCCCCAGCCCAAACACCTGGACCTCCAGCAGCTCCATGGTAGCCTTTGAATGACAAAAAAAGACTATTTAACTATTAATGCATAGTTAATGCATCATGTTTGCAAAATCATGACTTTAAATTCAGGTTTCTGCAGGCAAATCAAGGGAGTATAATGAGTCAGAAGACCTCGATTTTTTAAAAAACTGCAGGCGCAAGTAGACTTTAATCATATTTGAGTGAAAGATTATCAGCACAGCTTAGTATAGAGAGGTTGAAACTGGAAAGATTTGGACAGGTTGGGGGACCCAGAAAAGAATATAAGCACAGCAATCAAGAGGGTAGGGATGTCAGGTGCACCCAAACAGAAAGCTGCAGGTGTGTAGTTCATGAACGCACCATTCTCTGCCGCTGCAGCTGTGGAGCCGTTAGCAATTAGACCTAGCCCTTGGAAATAAATCAATAACATGCTATTATCTTAAAAAAAACACACATCACAGTCTGTTGTGTTTGAAAGAAGACATGAGGGTTGTCATGCGTTTAAGATTACAGTACCTGCGTTTGGGTCTGCTAGCATCACCAGCACTTTCAGACCACCACGCACCACGAAGCTGACGTTGTTGTCGTTAAAGGCCTGCATGATGGATGGGGCACGCTGAGGAGAAGATATTAACAATGACAGAGGTTGAATGACCAAAATACCAAATAATAGCAGCTAGCAGCAAAGGTTATAGCTGTTTTGTTCCTGTGTTTATGATCAGTTTCTCTTCACTATTCTTGTTTTACATGTCAGTGTGTTTAAACTGCATATTTAAAAATGAAAACAACAGTGTGATTTTCTTCTGGATCTGCTGGTGGAGGTTCTGTATTTGATCCTTTTAGACAAAAGAAACTCTGATTCTCTCATAAAAACACATGCGCTCGATATACCTTATCTACAAACATGTTCTGTTTGTCTGGTTTGCTGTCCTGCGGGAGGACGTACAGGTCAGCTGAGGTGGGCAGGCCGGGATTCACCACCGTAACCAGCGATTCCTGAGGAACACCTGTGATCTGAGGACACAAGGTTAAAGGTCAGTCACACTAAACTATATGTTGAATGTTGAGAACAGAAATGTCACCAGTAGTTTAGCTTTAAATCAAGGCACATCATAATAAGCTGGCTACCTGTGACACAGTTTAAGCTTGATTTGTGGCTCTAGTGATCGGGGACGTGATCCAACTCATGGCTTGTTGCCACTGATTATTTGTCTGAAAAACCCTCAAGTGTGTTGTCACTACAATTACATTACTGCTCCTGCAGCAGCAGCCAATGAGAGTGAGCAGATTTGGAAGGGTCAGTAACCATATGTTGTATACTCTGACAACTCACCATTAGCTGGTGCTGCAAATCAAATAAAGTATTGTTTTTATAATTTTCTGATTTTCACTTTAAAACAGAACACACAGCAGAATGGCCAGCTGACGATTGACCTTCCTCCATATAAGGCTGTGATTATTATGTTGAAGTTGGTTCAAACTTTCCTTATGTCTGTGGTGTCCCTACATTTTTAAAATGGAGTAAGATTTGAAAATCGTCTAATGTGTAGCCAGCTTAAGAAGGCCATAAAAACAATACAACCATAACAGATAACAGAGGAAAGTTAATGAAATATAAAGGGGGAGACAGTTTACAAATGTAATAAATCTGGAGGTTTCCCAACTAGCTTTGTTTTAGAGTAACTTGAAAAATGTTTATTGCATCTATGGCCCTACCTTTGTGAGTATCTTAGTGACCACCTGGCCGATGTCGGCTCTCCACTCAGGGATGTTTGGGTTAAAGCGGTCCAGGTTCCTGCTGAAGCTCAAAGGGATAACCTGGAAGTTATCTGAGATCAGATACAACAAGTGATTGGTTAGTACTCAAGAATCAGTGTCATGACGTAAAGCTTAAAATGAGAAAATGCAGTAGTGTTACAGTCTATAAAGATCCCGTTTATTATTCTGTACAATCTTAAATCACATTCACAACATGTCACACTTCCTTTGAGCAGTGTTGGGTCTAGCCAGAATGCCAGTCGGAGACACGAGTTGACTTCCTGTTTCAAAGCACGTTCTTTGTTTAAAAGTTTTGGAGTGCTGGCAAAGGCAGAGGCTTCAAAAGAAAGGCCAGTATTCCGAATTCTGAGCTCGGGTCATCCATTGAATGCATCTCAACGAAGAGCGTCTTTTTCATATACCAGAACCAACCAACCCGACATTATGGTGCCCTGTGTGAGGCCTTCTGCACCGACGTTATGGTGCCCTGTGTGAGGCCTTCTGCATCGATATTATGGTGCCCTGTGTGAGGCCTTCTGCACCGATATTATGGTGCCCTGTGTGAGGCCTTCTGCACCGACATTATGGTGCCCTGTGTGAGGCCTTCTGCACCGACATTATGGTGCCCTGTGTGAGGCCTTCTGCACCGACATTATGCTGCCCTGTGTGAAGCCTTCTGCACCGACATTATGGTGCCCTGTGTGAGGCCTTCTGCACCGACATTATGGTGCCCTGTGTGAGGCCTTCTGCACCGACATTATGGTGCCCTGTGTGAGGCCTTCTGCACCAACATTATGGTGCCCTGTGTGAGGCCCATCATAAACCAGCTTTGTTCCATTTATATACAGTAATCACAACTTTTAATCCTTAAAGGGATTCTTCTGAAGAAAATTCTCTTTTCTTCGGGAGATTACATAGTTTTATTTTTTGTGTGCTCTTTGTTGTTTAAGACAACAAGTTAGCCATTTGTCCAGTTGTGAGTGTAACCTCACAATGGTTGCATAGCCAGATGCCTGAAAGGTGTGACTTCCCTGAATCCTTAGAGGACTAGAGGTGTGAATGCTCGCGCCTAGCTTCCAGGACAGACTGCAGTGATCTGGTTTGGAACCTTAGATCAGAATGGATCTCCTGCTGACTTAGTAAGCTTAGCAGCTTTGCCAACAGTAATGCGCTAGGATTTCTGTTTTACCACAACAAATGGGTACCAAGACCCTATCTAGGCCAGGGGCTGAGACTCCTTTTGGATAAGACCACACAGTTCTGCAAAAAACTGGTGCTGGCCTGACACACACCTCCTGAGAGGAGATTGCCTAACTATATAGCTTTTCAATTAGCATCTGTGAGAACTTCAAGAAAGTAGGTGTTCAGGCCAACCACCGAGCCAGGGTCACCCCCAACAAATACAGAATGTGTGGCAAAAGACATCAGCCAGGGGCCAAGGCTCCCTGCGGATCAGGCAATCCCCTCCCTCAGGTTCGAGTTGCTGGTTTTAACCACCTCCCTTTAAGGGTCGACAGTCAGAACTACTACACACTCAGCAGATGCAAAGATAAATTAAAGGAGTTATGTACATGACTCATCCAACTGGGAAACCACAGTGCACAATTTCAAATGTTCTAGGACAAGTTCTTCTTTTTTAGTGCAAATCATATTTGCAGGAAAATAAGCACCAGGCACAGCTAGCCCAGGTGGAAGAAAATAAACAGATCATACGGGATGACTATGAAAGAATTCAGGATAGATTCAAGACCTTGCAAGATGAATGCAAAGCCCTGCAAGATGAGACTAAAATACTGCGAGAAAGCTGCAGGTTAGCCAGACAAATGAAACGAAGTGTCACTGAACCCAGAATTCAGGAGGGGCAAGTATGCACCCCAGCCCTCAGGTCAGCTGAGGAAGCCTCAGACGAAGGAGGGGACACTGAAACAGACCCCTGGAAGAGGGAGACAGACATGTTGCAAGGCCATTGGGCTTATGAGTCTTAAGACAACTCAGGCAACTCTCACCAGCCTGTAACTCATGGTATGCAGACCAGACAGAGTGTCAGTGCCTCCATGGGGACACTCCCGCCAGAGGTCTGATCCATGCAGAAAGAGAACAAATCTTTGTCAGCACCTACAAACTGCCAAGCAGAAGTTAGACATCCAGACAGGTAAGTATGGAGCAAGACACATCGTCAAGATATGACTCTGATCGTGCACCAAGCCCTTTAAGAGATCAAACAACCCTGCTGAAAAAGCTCCGTAGAGAATAGGCAGCCAGGATTATCTAGGACTGTAGAAAGTCTTGTTCTCTCTGTCATTCCTGAAAACAAAGACTGTGGAGCCCCTCCTTTTGACAAAACCCGCCAGTCCCCTGACAACTGTGACAGCTTTTCACACCTTCACATACCTGTGAAGGTGAACAACCATGGGGAAGGGGGGTGACTTCTCAGGCCCCAAAGGCAGAGATTACATCAGGCCCTCTCCTGCTACCTGTAGGTTCCCATGCATACATCCTGAGTCTGAGAGACACAATAGTGATGTAGCACTTGAGGGAACTGCCTCGTGCTACGAAGAAGTCAAAGAGACCATGTTGCCTGAAGAAAAGACGGCAGAGCTGTTTCATGCATACCTTCAAAACCCACCAAAGTCTCCCGACGCTAACGTTACTTAGTTGTTGTGGCCTTACATACATTTTATACACACAGGTTTTCTCCTACCCAGTCTCGGAGTTCGCCCACCAATCTACACATGACACTCTTCTCTTTCTCCTCCTCTTGTTTTTTTGTTTTGTCAAAGAATACACCTTAAGCAGCAAAGTTTGCTAATGTCTGTTTATGTTTTAATGCATAGCGTTAGACATAGGTAGACAGTCTGCCCAGACTTTGCTTCAATGACTGCCCAGACCAAATGCCTCTCAAATTTATTGACTGTTTACTGAAGTAAACAAAGCAACAAACACTGTCTTTACTGTCAGCTACATGCTTTTTGAAGGCTTGAATTCTTCCTTACACATTAGCTCACCCAATAACCAAATCATGCATCTTCCCTCCCCAACTTCTTTGTTGTGCAAACATCAGCTTAACGTGATTTTTACTAAAGGAATAATTCCATGTGGAGGTGTTTCTGCCACGTCTTAATAATGTTTTGCATTAAGACACAAAGTTTAAAATGGAGTTGCAATATAACTTTAACAGTGTGGTTTTGAGCAGAGAAGAACTGGTTTTCCGTGTAATTTAGCTGTGCTGCTGCATAACGATAGCCCAGAGACATTAGGCTGTGGTCCTCCAAGCAGGCTGCCGGGGTAAGGGACATCTCCTCTCTCTCTCTCTCTCTCTGTGTGTGTAAAGTTTTCTGACTCTTTCCACTATCCTTTTACTAAATAAATGTATAAAAAGCCCCAAAAATAGACCATTTAAAAAAAACACATGGTTCATTGAAATGCTTGTCAGGTTTTATGAAAAATGTAACTTAGCCACCAATATTGCACAATGAGCTCTGAGCACTAAACAGCAAGAAAATCAAAAACTAAAGGTGCAGAAATCACGTCCTAAAGAGGGACTTTTGGTGGTGTGGATTTAGTGTCCCCTTGTGGAGAAAGTGGGGCCTCTTATCTCTTTGCTGATTTGTTCTTCAAGTCAAATGTCTCAGTGTGTAAAATGTAAAGTAAACACTTGTTTCTGTACACAGCTGTCACTTCACCAGACACCTGTCCCCGAGAAGCATTTCAGACATGAATAAGAAGATCATCAATCTTACAGCTGATGGTCGTGTTTGCTTTTGTAGCTTATAAAAAGGACTTCATAATCATTTCTGTTTCATAACCAATTAAAAGCTCTTCACAGAGGCTTTAACAAAGCTGATGTTACATGGATTTATTAGTTGAAGCATTAACTCCACTGTCACTCAAGAAACAAATTAATAAAACAAGCTCATCCGCTAAAAAAAGAAAACCTGACATCATTCTTCCTGTGACACACTTTCTCAACAACAGATGAGATCAGACGAAATTTTTAAGACAACACAGGGAAAATGTCACCAGGCAAGTTTGTCTCCATTGTGACTGAATGAGTCATGAACTAAATATAACTTTCACTGTCCTAATTCTGTGTTTGACAAATTAAGAATTTATGAATTTTCACAGCTAAGCAAACTCCGTCTGCTGACAAAGATGAAGACGAGAGTTCAGCTTCATGTCCTCAAAGTGAATCAACATCCAACTAACTAACATTCAGGCCCTCTCATCTTAAGAACGGATGAAAAGCACAGAGATAAACAATAAAAAAAAACAGATTCATACAAAGCCAAATCAAATGGTATTTCTAATTTTTTGCCATTCCTGTGGTTCATTTTGTATTTGCCAATGCGGCAATGAGTTACCGTAGACTCGGACGGTCCTTGTGTCCTGCACCATGGATCGGCCGTTAGAAGCCTGAACGGTGACCGAAACGTCTCCAGTCTCTGTGAAACGAGTCAGCAGGCTGCTCTGCAGAGTCAGCTTCGGCTGCAGGAGAAGAAAACAAGATGTTTTCTGTTAGTCGATTTGACTAAGTGGAACATAATATGAACCCATTCTCAATAGTCTTTACAGCTACTGTTGAGGTTCATCTTTTGATCTTTTTGTGTCATTTTCAGATGCATAAGGTCAAAAATTCAACTGTACACTTCCTGTTAAGAAACAAAGAGGCAGACAGACACAGAGTGAGACCACGCTGATGAAGCTAGAGGAGCGTTAAGCAGCTGAAGAGACAGATAGTTATGTATCTTTAGTCGATAAACTGAGTGCATAAGAAATCCCTTCTTGCATGTTTTAAGCTGCAAAAAACAATAGTTTTCAGGTTCTGAACAAAGAAGAATTAATACAATACACTACAATAGGATTCCTTTTTGGAGCTTTTTGGCATCTCTCTTTTTGGTGTTTTGCTTTAAAATGAAATTGCAAAATCCTAGCGATAGCATGAGCTGTTGTTTGACAGGAAGCAGCAGATTTATTTAGCAGCCAGTTGGTGAACATGCAACACATATCATTCCTTAAGAGTTGAGGGAGAAAACTAGACTTAAAGTTCACTTGTTATGCCTAATACCCTTCACCATGTTTCTTTAACATTAACAAGTGTGTAGTCCATCTACAAACTACCCAATGATGAGAGAAGTCCATCCTCTCTGTCTTCTGCCTGCTCCATTTTTCAGTAAATGTGGGCTTAAACAGCCCGTTTAGAGATTTTCCCTTCATGACATCACAAATGGCAGTAGCCCCTTCCCCAGGTGGGTGACACTCCCACAGCTAGGTGTTTGTTCTGCCCTCTGAGTCTGCCTTCTCATCGTAAACAATAGGACATGGAGCGAGAAAGCAGCGAGTACACCCGAGCCCTTCCAGAGAGGGGGCGTGGTCAGACACAGCTCATTTACATATTTAAAGCTACAGACACAGAAACAGCCTGTTCTGAGCAGGGCTGAAATAGAGGGGTTTATAGACATGATCAAATACAGGCTCAGAGTGGATTTAAAACAACACACTTCACACACATGTTGAAGAGGGGCTCTGACACTTAATTAAACTAGTTGAGACTTGTTTAGCTTGTTTTTCCGACCCATGTGATGCACACAGACAAACTAATGTAAGTTTAAAGCATATCCGTTACCTGCAGGTTGTTCCCTATCCACCAGTAGAAGACGGTCATGTTGGCTTCAGTAGGAAGAACTATGGCTGTCAGATTCACCTGCTGGTTTCTCCTGGCGATGGGAACCACCTCCAGGTGAACCTCCTGCAGTGGGGCTGCAACAAAAGAAAAAATATGTATAAAATATTAAAACTAACATTTGTGTTAAAACAGATTACTGGTAAAGGATCTGAAGTTAAGTCAAGTCTTCATGATCAGCTCAATGTCTCAAAAGAAAGCAGCTCTTAGAGTTTTAAACCTGCACAGAGACAGAGCCGTGAAAAGGTAGAAGACTTCACTTCTGTAGCAGAGGAGTATTTTTACCTGGGAAATAAAATGTGAAGTGAGATTCAAAGCTGTCTCCTTAACAGCGGGGGGTGAGCGTTTGAGAAAACCAGACATATATGAGGAGATTGAAGAGTCTGTGAAAAGATGTTTTCATCATTTTTCACTTTTCAAGACCTTGAAAAAGGAAATAGGTCAAATGCAGAGTGTGCAGGTTTCCGACGTGTCATGTCTGAGTGCAAAGAATCAGAGACATAGAACTAGAATAACATGACACTTAAATTCTTGAAGACTTGACTTGATTTGGTTAAGTCACAATGTATTATTTTGCTTTGATTTAACATATGTTGCTGTTTTATAATCAAGATTTTGACTTCGTCTCCCTGGTCCAATGCATACCTTCAGTTTCAAGCTGTTGGTACAGAAACAAAATGAAGAAAACATTATCTCTAGGGAACAATGAGCTCTTTAGAATAAGGAGTTTAATTGTTTCTCATCCTTCTCAACATGTAACTGTTCTCCCCTATGGTATTACAAATGTTTCAGACGCAAAAAATCTCTAGTTAACGTTGTGTGTTATTGATCGCAACTGCCCACAGGAGTGTTTGGAGAGACTGTAACGCTCCTGTCAATATCAATTTAAATCCCATGATAAAAACCAAGGCTGGCTCTTAAAGGTATCCAATGTATTTTGAAACCCGGTCCTGTTTCAATATAAGGTTGTTGTGAAATGAACTACAGGGGTTCCCAAACTTTTCAGCCAGCGACCCCCAATATAACAATGCTGGAGACTGGAGATCCCCATAGTCCCTGGATGTGGTTAAAACATTTGACATTGCGCACAGCCATGCACACTGCTAGGGCTTTCCAAACACTGGCATTAGAACACCAAACACCATCATATTTTTGTATACATTTTCAAATAATGGATAAAATATACAATTTTAAGCCATTTTCCATTTTAAATGGTTTTGGAAGGCATCTTATGACTCCCCAAACAGTGTCACAGGGTCCCAATCCTATCTTAGGGAATCACTGTACTATATGATACAATACGACAAACAGGATAGGAAAGAAAAATAAATAATGAGAAACAGACGTGTTTCAGCTCAAGGCTTCGACAGCATTCAAAGTCCCGTTCTGAAATGTGTCTGTTGCTGCTTTGTCCAGATAAAATTCACTATACAGGACTTTTCTGTCTCGCTTTAGTCTTATTGTGGTTGTTCACCTGAAAATTGTACTAGAGTTGTATGTGCTCCTTTTTTGCTGTCTTAAACAAGAGAACAGAGAAATAACTACCAGTTAAAATCAAACATAGACCAAAACTTTGGGGAAAAATGTGCAAAATCAATGTACTTCCTCTATGTGCGTCTTCAGTTGATGAAACAGTTGATATTCATATTTGTATAAGTAGGATTTCTCCGGTTAATGAGCCTGCTCTCCTCACTCTACAACCTGGATCTTAACAAGCACAGTGGACAGAAATCATCTCATAAGAGCAGCACAGTTCAGAAAATTGAGGTTAAACTGTTTGTAGGCTGTGTCTGGTTAAACTGGCACATTGGCTGGAGCATCTGTAACCAAATTTAGCAAGGGCATGTAGATGATAAACTGCAGAGGACCGAAGACTGGCGATGTTAGCAATGTTTAACTGTTTGCGATTGATTTTTTTTTACCTTTACAATGTGTAAATTAAACATGTTGTTTAAACGACTAGGAACTTAATTGCTTCGGAAGATGGCAAATTTTTACCCTGCAGAAATACCAGAGTTGCTGGTCCATGTTGTCACACTCAGTAGGCTTTCTTGCGTTACTGTGTGCTGCAAGAATACTGTAGAGTGAGGATTGTTACTAATCAAACAAAGCTAATGTTGATTTTTGTGAAAGGCTAAGACATGGATAAAGACCCTGGGAACACTACGTCCTTTGGAAAACAAATACACAAGCATTGTTGTCTCATAACAGAGTCGAACTTTTGGAAGTGCCTGGGAGGCTGACCTGTGACCTGGATGTACATGGTGGCCTCGTCGTGCCCTGCCATGTTCTCAGCCATCACTGTAACCTTGTAAACTCCTGGCTGTTCGTAGCGATGCTGGATGGGCTCGTCCGTCACTGTCAGGTTCTGGTAGATAGCCCGGACCCCGTCGCCGAGGTCCACCTGGTACTTTGTGCTGCTGGTGTCTCCCTGTCAGGATCAAATGAGGACTTAAGCCAAATAAACGGAAGGAAGACGACATTTAATGACATAACTTAATGCTTACATGTTCCTGGTGGACGATGAATGTGATGTCATCACCAGGCGCCACTGCCAACATCTGCCCTTTGATGCCGACCTGCAGTCCTTTTGGGGGCAGCAGAGGACAGTTGTGCTGTTTGGCGCTCTGCTCTTTGTTGACCCCACCTTCACAGGTGTTAGATATCACCTTCCTGTAGCTGGAACATGGAAGAACACAATGCAGGTGTGTCAGGACGGAGGTGCAATGGAGAAGTTCAACATTTTGGAAAACAGCATTTTTTAGTGAAGAGGAAATAAATATGAATGTATATCTCTTTGTTGAAGGTGACAGTAACAGGAGGTCACTAGCTTAGCAACACATCTGGAAATGGGGGAAAGAGCTGGCATGTCCAAACTAAAAACATGAAAACCTTTAGAATCGCTTGAAAATCACTTTTCAGAAAGAGTTAGCCAAAGGAGGCAGTTAGCTTAGCATTAAGACTGGAGGCAGTGTGAAGCAGCTAAGCTAGGTGGGACTGAAGTTTAAAGGGTTACATTAAAGGCATAGTCTGGTATTTTAAAGTGGGGTTGTAAGAGATCCTTATTAATAGTGAATATGTGAATCATTAGAAATGTTGGTCAGCTTAGCCCCTTCCTTGAGAAAACGGCCATGAACAGATAACTTCACAGACAGTCAGCTCTGGTTAGCTTAGCATGAGAATTGAAGCAGAAAGAAACAGCTTTGTTTCTGATTCTTTGTTTACAGGGCTGACAACAGGAGGCAGTCACTTTAACATGAAGTCTGTGAGCAGGGCGACACAGCCAGTATGGCTCTGTCCAAAGTAAGACAATCAGATATTCATGCATCATCTGTTAACGAGTTAGAAACAGGGGGCTGTTAGCTTAGCATAAAGAATGGAAACCAAGGGAAACTGCTAGCCTGGTTTGGTTTAAAATAAGAACATCCTACTGTTGAAAAGAAAATTAAAAGCCCATTTTTTTAGATGTGAAGTCTGCACCTTATCATCTGTGTATATTGGACGTTTAGTTCACATGTACAGACCCAGTGCTGGACTCGTAGCTTTGTCCTAGATGGCAGTCTTCAGGTGGAGAATCTGGATCATGCCAGAAGTCAGCGAAGCAGCGTTTTCCCTCAATTTGGGACCGTTCAAAACCATAGTCACTAAACACACAGAACGATATTATCAAAACAATAATATTGATCAGTAATAGGATTAAATAAGTATCTTTCTTTATATCCGTGCCGTCAGTGCCCACCAGTTGAAGTCTTTCTCCGTGCATTGACAGGGTTTGGAGGTCAGAGTCGACGTGTAGCTTTTCCCTTTGATGCAGAACGCTGTGTCCTTCCTTTTTCTGTAACTCCGCTCCTGGCCCATAATGCACTTCTCTCCCTAAGAGTGACCATTGAAAGGAAAGAATTCTGGTTACAGATACGTTCACACAATCAAAGTAAGTGTTCATATTTGCACTGTACGGTAAGTGTCTGTGTGTTTACGTGTTACCTGCAGGTCTGTGAGCTGCCAGGAGTCGTAGTCAGCCTCCGTACACTGACGGGGAAAAGACTGCCTGAAGTCCACTTTGACCAGCTCCCAGTCTGACCTGTAGCTGATGTGGCCGAACACACTGTGAACAGAAACCACAGGTACAAAGTATAATCACGTGGATTATAACTCCGCTGTGAGGTTAAAATGTAAGTCAAACAATAGCAAAGTCTGTGAGCTGCAGTTTCCTCTCCTCACCACTAGAGGATGCTGTTGTACAGCTCAAAACTTCAAACGTTTACCATTCCCTTTCCTGAGCTCTGCTGTCTTTCCCCTCTGTGTCTGTTAGACAGATGTGACACAAGTCAGCGACTCCGACACATGTTGCTGTGTCGATGGCTGCTTTCATCATCTCGTTGGAGTGTTGGGGGGCAAGCATGACTAATGGCGTCCTCCGCTGACACCGCTAAGGGGAACTGATGGATGTTTTCTGCTGTTCAGTCACAAACATTGATGTTTCAACCTCCTTTTACCTGTGTTCACCAGGGAGGGCTGGTCTGCAGCTCTCCACTCTGTTTGTCTCTCAGCTCTCACTTTTGTTTCTTGTACATGTCATTTAGTCCCTTTGAGGCATTTTAGTATCTGGGCGAGTTTACTCAAATTTTAAAAAGTCACATTTTTCGCACCAGCTGCTGCCAAATTGAAACCCTAGAAACAACTTTGTGCACAAATTTACGCACCAAGCAGGTCCTGTTGGCACTCGGCAGATTCATTATATTTTGCCTAGGGAGGTTTAGAAACATAATGTAATAATTTGTTTATTTCTTCATAATAGATCAATGAAGAAATAAACAAATTATTTTTAGGTTAAGATTTTGAGGCCCCGAGAAGACAAATGTCAAATAATCACAATTTAAAGATATCCCTTCAGCACTATAGTTTTCTTAGGGGAGGAATCGTTTCACTTTTGATTCACAGAAGTCTGGAGCAATGTAAGCCTTCTTCACTGAAGAAAACACCTTTTTAACTCCAGAAGCATCATGGCTACGGTGAAATACTTGAGTCAAAGAGACGGGATCACAATGTTTTTACCCCACTGAATCCCAGGCTTCTTTACTTTAATCATTGGCTGACTCATCATATGTCCACTTTGAATAAAAATACTGCTAAATTTGTTTTATATGGCTGACTGTTTTTTTTTTTTTTTTTTTTACAAAGGTGATCAAAAAAACCCTTTTTCATAAAAGTGTATGGGCGTACATAGTTCAGGGTGATCATATTTTCAAACCTCAAAAATGTGGACACTTTTTAATTTGATCACAAAGCCACATGTATCGATCCACAGATCAGTGACCTGTCACACAAGGAGGGAGGCAACACGTTTATGTTGGTTGTCATCAGCATTACCCTCCATGAAGACGATCATAACAGACCTACATCCAGCCTGAACTCACCGTTTGTGTGTATTAGTTTTATTAAACTTTTGTTTGTGGGCATTTCCACTGTAAGTCAATAAATCGACACTTATACTGTTTGTTGGTCCTTTTTGAAGTCTTGTCATATGAAATGTGCTATATAAATAAACTTGACATGTTTTTGGAAAACGCTGACTTCCTTTTCATCTTGACAGCTTGCCTTCCTGCCGTGATGCAGCAGGTCCTGTCAGTATGATAAGCTAGGCTAGCTAAGCAACAGCCTGGGTAACAACACACACAGGAGACTAACATACAGTATATACAGACACATCATTGCAAGCAATGGTGTATTGTTTTGGGATTTAAATACCCGTAAACCAGGGACAGGGCCTGTTCCAACCCGGACATGTTAATGCTTTTGAAATATTTGTGGAGACTCGGGACAGAAAGTAGATGAAAACTGGGAGTCCCGGTCAAATAGACATGTATGGTCATCCTCCCATAATGCCAACGAATGGGAGAGGAATTACGATTTAAAGCAGTTTTTTACATCTGACAGATACTTGGTAGTAAAATATGGCACTCATAAGGCATCAGGTAAAACTTTCTGGGATTTGATTGGACCAGAGAAGGTAGGCGGGGCTTTGAAGGCCGTTTTGGACGCCCCTGGGTTTGCCAGATATGAGAGCAGTTATCAGGTCAACAGGTGTTGCAGCGATGGAAGCGGGCGGTGGAACTGCTTCAGATAGAAGTGATTGTACCCGAGCTAAAAAGCCTCTGCATGTTTCTAATAAGCTCCAGCAGCAGAAAGCTGCTCAAAATCATATTTTTTGCCTTATTGTGCATGTCAAGATATCATCAAAGCATCTGTTAACATGATTCTTGTAATTTGGCCAAACCGACCATTTAAACTCTTTGTAACACAAAATCAACTCTTCTGCTTTGTGTGCATCTGTGTTAATTCCCTGCAGCCTCAGACTTAATTTGGCACTGTTTTCTAGGTTTGAATAGCCACTCCAAAGCTCTATTAGTGGACAAACAATCACTCCAATCAGCTGAGTGAAGAGAAAACAACATTCATTCAGAACGTGCCTCTTCCGTTTTTTCTCATTAAAAAACATAGCTTAGAAGGTGTTTGCAAGTCATTTCCGCTGAATGATCAGAGACAGAAATGTCTTTGCAAAAAAACTTGTTCTTGTCTGTTTTACAGCGCAGGGAATAAAGAGAGTGAAAACGTTTCATCAGTCGCACCTGTGTGCAGCTTTTGTAGCATGTGCAGTGTCTGCGGCGTGTGCAGCTTTTGTAGCATGTGCAGTGTCTGCGGCATGTGCAGCTTTTGTAGCATGTGCAGTGTCTGCGGCATGTGCAGCTTTTGTAGCATGTGCAGTGTCTGCGGCATGTGCAGCTTTTGTAGCATGTGCAGTGTCTGCGGCATGTGCAGCTTTTGTAGCATGTGCAGTGTCTGCGGCGTGTGCAGCTTTTGTAGCATGTGCAGTGTCTGCGGCGTGTGCAGCTTTTGTAGCATGTGCAGTGTCTGCGGCGTGTGCAGCTTTTGCAGCATGTGCAGGGTGTGCAGCTTTTGCAGCATGAGCAGCGTCAGCTCATTAAGAGTCTGTCCAGTTTCAGATATTTGACCAGCTGTCATTAGTATGAGCGTTGGACCATCTCGGCTCCCCACCTGTCCTTGGTGCTAAGTCACTGCTCAAAGACTTCATTATGGGATGGCAGGCTGCGCCGTCAAAAATCGAAACTCAGTGGCGAGGAAATAGACCCTGGCTAATCTGTAAGACGCGAGCAGCCCTCAACACTCCTCCTTGGCCGACGACCCTATCTGTGCGGAGCAGGAAAGGCATCATATACTCGCTGTGTGTGTGTGTGTGTGTGTGTGAGACAAACCAGAGAGTGTGTGTCTGACACATGGCAGATAATGATGAGTGACTCTGAGTCTTCAAACCTTGACTGCCTGTGTGTGTGTGTGTGTGTGTGTGTCTGTGTGTGTTTGCGGGTGTGTTTGACCATCTCTTTGCCCTTCTCAGCGGATTACAGCTGGAAGCCGGCCTTATCTCTGGGCCAAAGCTGCAGTCTGAGATGATGTGACAAGTCTCACTCCGGCTAACTTACTGATGGAACGATTGTAAAGGGACAGAGGGAGAGACTACATTCCTCTTGAAGCCTCCATCAACTTTTGGAGGCTGCTGATTGCCGACATTTTGTCACAATGTTCAAAATTCAGAACAAGTTTCACACCAAAAAAATCGACAGGATTAAGAATTTTGCTCCACAAGAAATGAAGCGAGTGATAAAAAAAACCTCATGTTAATATAGGAGATAATTATAATGATAAATCTACAACCGTTTTATGTCCAGCTCCTTCTGTTTGCACCTGAAAAAAATCAAAGCACACTCTGCCATCTTCTTAGCCAAATGTTTACAGTCAATGGACGCTGTGTATCGCTATGCGTCCATCGCTGTCACCTGTACAGTAAATCTGATTGGCCATCCTAGAAGGTATGCAGGTAGATACACTGGCTTAGTCTTGTTTATAAAGCTCTTCTTGGTCTAATTCCTTTGTATCTATGTTCAAACCCCAGAGAACCATGGAGCCACCATGCCTTGAGTTCCTGTGATGTTTTTTCCACCCGTCTGTTCCTCGTGTCAGCACCGAGCTCGGGGAAAAGAGCGACCAGTTCTGCTGCTCTCTGGATTGACTTAAAACTGGCAGAGACCATTTTGCTTGAATCATTTATGCTGTCTTGATATTTCACTCTGTATTGATAAAAGCCATCACTGATCATTGATGGCTATATTGACTATATTTATATCTTAAAACGTGCAGCACGTACAAATCTGACTGTCTAAGCCACGTCTGAGTATTGATAAAGAAACCTGAACTAGACTGCTGCACCATAAAGACAAAGCTGTGGACAGACAAGGAGCCTGGCTAAAAGACAAACAAACACAGAAAGCCAGAGTTGACCAATACAGAGCAGAACCGTAAAAATCAAAATGTCAGAGTGGAGAAAAGCCAGAGAGGAGTGGAGGGCAGAGGGCAGGCACCGGCCTCCTCCAACATCAGCCTCTGCTGCGACGGCAATCAAAGCCTCCCGAGGTGAAGTGAGAGGACGGCTTTGCCGGAAATCAGGCGTGAGAAAAAGCTGCTTGAAGAGAGAAGTGTTGTGATGGGAGAGAAGGTCGAGCTCTCTCTCGGACAAGTCGTCCGAAGCCAGCAGAGTCAGAGACTGGTTGACTGGGTGAGGGGAGAAGGGGTCTTTCTTGATTTAAATCAATGTATTTAACACATTATGAATGAGTGCTCACTGTGTGTGTGTGTGTGTGTGTGTGTGTGTGTGTGTGTGTGTGTGTGTGTGTGTGTGTGTGTCGGGTAATGCTGAGTAATACTGCGCTGTAGTGGGGACAAATTATCCAAAACCAACAGATCAGCTGACCTCTGTTTGGTAGTGGAGTGGTCACTCCCACACAAGTCTGCCTGTAACCCCATCAGAAGCAAGTCGGCCCCCTGTTACTTTTCTGTCTTTTGCTTTGTTTATTGTGTTGTTATGTTCCATGTCCGACACGCCTTCTGTCTATATTCTGCGTTCATGTGTTTCTGCACGCTATTTAGAAACTCACTGACACACACCAAGCGAAGCAAAAAAAAAAAAAATAAAATGGCGGCAGTGTCAAGCCGTGTCGTCAAAAGCTTAAGCCAGCAACAGCTGAACCTTTTGAGGACGCGCATCGAGAAGAAGCTTCAAACATCGGCAACAGAACAGCCGGGCGGAGATCAGACCGGATTGACTGGCAGCTGGACGGCAGCGAAGGAGAAGTAGACGTCTGTTGGACAGCGCCCTCTGGTGGATGCATTCCTGAACGTACATCCCAACTATATAACCGTTTACCAAATGACTGTACTGTTAAAACTATTATCTCAGGCCAATGTACCGCTCCTTTTTTTGCTCTAAAACTTGCAGCACAGACTCTGTATTGTGTGCAACACTTCAAGGACACTTTCTTTATCAGAGACTGACCCACAAACATCACCCCACCTCTGCTAACACTTACGTTGACATGGCACACAAACATTTTAGAGGAGGCACCTTACTCTCACTACAATTTTATGATCCTGTGACTTTCCACATTCGGGGTCTATCCTCTGGTTTTGGGAGCTGACCTGCGAGTCAGCGAGGTCGACCCCCAGCTGAGACAACGCCCTCGGTATCTGCATTGTACTTCCTTGATCCTGAGTCTCTTCTCTCCCTTCTCTAAGAAAACCAACACGCACAAGGTGACTTAAAAAAAAAACCCTCATGTGTACATGGGGAGCGATGGCTCTATCGTTTAAACCGCACACGTCTCTTTTGGTACCTAAAGGAAGCATACGTGAGGCTCGATGATGAATCAGTGAGTTTGAGTTTCACTCACGTCATAACCAAGGTCTCATCTCCCGGCTCACTCAGGAGTCCGTCAACGAAAACAGAGGTGCTGGTGAAGTTGTGCACGGTCCACGTGCGTCCTTCATCGATGCTGAACCTGTGGAGAAACAGCACGTTGTTTTAGGGAAAGAAATGAGTGTTTCAAAAGAAGACAAAGTCAGAAATGAAACGGATAAGTTTTGCTCCTAAACAGAACTTGTGAAGGGATCATTTTTTGTCCTGTATATCAGCGTTTGTTGTCTTGTGTTTATTTGTAAGAGGCGGACAAAACGAGCCACCTGCTCCGCTTTATTCTCTGCGCTGACGACTCCTGCAGTCAACAGAGAAAAAGTGACTGTGTGATGGAGGAGGGGGGGGATCAATGTGGAACGGAGCAGTGTGTTGTCTGCGCTGCAGGCTGTGTGGGATAATGATGTGCTAACAAGGACGACAATGTGATAATCAGCAGGTAAACAAACAGCGACACGGGAACAGAAAAGGAGGCACCAAGACGTCGGTGCTGCGATAAAGACTTCAACACTCTTCAAAGAAAATCGTTGTTGGATTGTGTAACAGCTTCTTCAATCTCCTTTCCGACGGCAGCATCTCACAGGAACTAATCTGACAGTTATTTAAGTTTTCCAAATTTTTGTTTTTGTTTTGTACTTTACACGCGAAAGTAAAGTTTTCCAAAATAATTGCAGCACTTGGTCAGGCGTAGTAAAGGCACGACCGCAGAAGAGAGTTGGAAGATCACGTCAGCTTTTTTTAAAACTAATTCTTCATAAAACTTCGTCTTCACCTGAATCACCAAACACAGAGAGCATCAAGGTGTTCTTCTTTTGTCATGGCCTGACTCTTGAATTCAATATGGATGCAGAAGGTCGTGTAGCTGCAGTGTAAAGCCACCCTGTAGTCTGTGCTTTGCTGTTACTGAAGTTTTGCATCTAATCTCGATGGGGGCTTTGATGACATGCTCATAAAACTTTGCATGTGGAGAGCAAAACAGACTAAATGCATAGGCCGAAATGCAAACTACATATCCAGTTGTCATAAAACTACAATCCAGCAGTTGTATTCATCTCTATAAGCAGATATATGCATGAGTGTCAATAACTCCCAGTGTAGCTGATGATGGTGCTTCAGTCAGTTAAACTAATTGACAGTAGTCATCTGTTTTCGTGTCTGCAGTTGGTTTAAAATGTGTGCTCCGGAAATTCCCCCATCACCCAGATACTGACAACAGTTCTCGTCTTGACAGCTTCAACTCCCGGCTTCGTCCACTCGGGTGCTTGTTTGTCCCGCTCTCTTCTCCTCACAACTCCCGTCTCTCTTTATCAATCTCTTTGATGAAGAAAAAAACAAAAAAAAGCACTCTACAAGAGACGCACGACAAAGTCAGCTGAAAGTCCGGTACGTGTCATTCAGACACTGAGGGGTATCCGGAGCATCTGCGTTGGACACGGACTGAATCGGGAATGAGAACAGGCTTGTCTGATGGCGTTGATAAGTTATTGTGATGAGACGACAGAGACCTTTACGCAGAGTTCTTGAAGAGAGGTCAGGGAGCGACCGAGAAAAGCCTGTGGCTCCAGGATCAGCCTCCCAGCCTCAACTACGCTCACGTGCTGCAGATATGCCATGACACTTGTGTGAACAGAGTATCGAAGTTTAGAGTCCCCCTGTCGTTGCATAAAGCATCAGCTGGACTACCATCTACATGCGGACGTCCTCAGTCTCCCATCAAAATGACGTGCATGTATATCTCATTTCCTGAAGCTAATACCCGCAGAGTTATTAGAAATGGATGGAGCGATAACCCTGTAATCAAATAGATTAGCAGGCCAGAGTCATAATTATACTCCATGCCACACATCAGCCTTCACTCCGCTCCTGCAGCGCCACGAGGAATCCTAAAACAATTACAAATCATAGCTGTACATAACACCATCCTGTCCAGGCGGCGCCTTGCAGCCGCATCTCATTTCTGAGCCTGCTAGCTTTCCTTAATTAACTGATATGGATGCATTGTGCGAGTTACCCGGCGTAGAATCACGACTCGGACTTTGAGTGATTTCCACGGAGAGGAGCTGGGGAACTGTCTCGAGTGTGTGTGAGCTCATGGACATGGTTTGTAGTCTGATCTGTTTTTCAAAGGGGTCGTTGATTCGACGCACGAGGTCGAAGATAAGGTTTGGACGCATGGGGACACGGTGTAATTATGAGGAAGAGTCAAAGACACAGCAGAGTCAGGGAGGTTTGCAGGATGCGGAGAGATTTTCTGGAGTGTCAGAAACCTTAATTTTGAGAGGAAGTGAAGAAGCTTTTAAGGTCAAGAAGGATTCTTAACTGAGACGAGTAGCGACTTGACTCCTCTCTTGCTATGGAAGACCATGACCTCGTTCTCTTTCTCCCTATTACTGTGATTTTCTTGCTACTTCCCCTCCCTTTTATTTTTGTCGATTTAGCTCATTTCTATCTGGTGCATAAAACTCAGCCATGCAGACTCATTCAAAAGCTCCTTACAGAGACGTCCATGGGCTGAAGCTCACCACAGCTGCGATGAGGATTGCTGGAGCTGGGACTGGTTGGTGAGACCTGCACGCGTCCTTCGCCTGCGTTTGTATGATGATGCGGCAAGTTGTGATTGGCTGTACGTCAGAGAGAGAAATCTGAGTCTGCTCATTGAAGAGGAAGAACTCAAAAACATCCGAACCACCTGAAATGTTGCACGGCTGATGAGAGTCCATGTCTGAATTTTGTATTTAAACGCCAATATTCTGTGTTTGTAACAACGCCACCTTCTGATAGCAGACAGTGAGCGCCGCGTGACACGTTAAACATCTTCACCGTGGGCTCTCACTTCCTGTTGTGACTGTCATTTCAGTTTTGACTGCTCTGGTAAAATAAATAAATAAATAAAATAAATCTCCATAGATTCAAAGCGTTCTTTCAGATTCTACGTCCGAAAACACGTGAACAACTACATCTCCAACCTCTCCAACAAACAGCCAATCACCACGTGCTACATCACCACACAGTCTGTCATATTGTGTAACGTCACTGGCAGACATGATATCCTTAAGCAGCTCTGGTGCCTACACCGGCGCCCCCATTAAATGGTGTTAGTCTAAATCCACAACAGTTTACAGTACTGATGTAAAAGCACAACATCTGCATTGTACGTCTGCACATTAAGAGTCCATAAAAGCAACACCTTAAAAACTCTCTGCGGATGGGTTTGAAGTTTGAAGTGTGAACAGGTTTGTTAGTTTGTTAAAACTTGTAATAATTGGGGGTGGCAACCATTCTGCACGCCCCTCCCCACTCTCCGATCCATCCACTGTCCTCTACGATAAAGGCTAAAAAGGCCAAAAATAAACCTTTAAAAATTTTTTTTTTTATTATTATTATTATTATTATTGGGGGGTTTGTTGACAGACAAGTGATAAATACGTTTTGGACTCAGTTTTTGTTAATTGTTTTGTTAATTCTGGGACCGTGAAAGAATTGGGATTGACTTCGAAAAAGGATTAACTCTTCTAATGGCTACTAAATGGTCTTTAAATGATCTGTTGGTCACCAGTTTGAATCCAAATGTTAAAATAACCTTCGACAAAGAACGGACAGCCAGCACAACAACGACGACGCTGCGGATTAATAATAAAGACGATTAGAGCAGAAGGCAGAGACGAGCACTGAAGAAGTCATCCATCAGTGTGCACAGTGTTGGACTAACATGGCTTTCCTATCATAAGCTCCTTGGCTTGAGAACTACGCTTTAAAGTCTTCACAGCTCAAATCTGTTCGTGATGACGGCACAGTTTAGAGAAAGAGAGAGTTATTATGGGTCATGCAACTCCAATAAGAGGAAAGTTTCCGGTTCCAGAAGAGAGTTTTGGAAGCCAGGAATCTCAGCACCCGATGAGGTGAAAACATTACGGCCGTTTTGTTAAATGAAGTGTTCAGATCTGAGCCCGTACTTTCACGGGGGAGTTTCCCACCACGCTGCTTTGGGAACCTTTTTGGGTTATTGATTCGTCCGAGGCAGGAGGGAGTGAAAAAAAAAATGAAGGACGACACTCTGCGGTCTCTCATCTGGTGACGAATGAGCGCCCGTCTGAAAGGTCATCTGATTTGAGTGTGTGATAAATGTTTTTCTGACTCGCTCCCTTATCAGCGGTTTCACCCTTATTTATTAAGGTCGCCGAGATAACATCGTGCTGAGCTTGAAATAGTCGACGTGAGCTGTGAGAAGAGAGAGGGGGAGTTGATCTGTCAGGATTTTTAAGGGGACGGTGCTGAAGAACTAGATGATCCTTTACGCTGCTGTGAAATTATACAGCTCAGCTGATGTGCAGCGTTAACTTCATGCACAAATAATTTGGCTTTTATTGGGTCATTTTAGCAAAAATAAACATGAAAATATGAAGACCTCTGACTTATCAACTAAATATAAATGTTTCATATTACACAACGGAAAAAGCGTCTGAATTGTACCTTTTTTTTACATCGTTTCGTGCTCTGAGAGTTATTTACACTGGATGATGAGGAGAATATGTGACCTTTAAAGGCTCCATAGTAAACCATTTTTGGGGTTCATACATCTATTTTATGTGTCGACTAAAGTACGTTCACGATCGCTAATGTTTGAAAAAAGTATGTTTACACATTCTGCTGGCTCTCCCATCTGCCTGTATTCCTAACGCTCTGAATCCCGCACAAAGAGAGAGAGAGAGAAAAAAGGGTCCACACGTGTGCCAAGTCTGATCTGATTGGTTCCCTGATCTGCTCTCTTGTAATTGGTTCGTTGTTCGGCTTTGTTCTCGGACATGGTCCCCTCCCTTATACCATAATGGGAGTGCTGCAGTCAGTCTGAGGGGAGCTTGTGCTTGCTGCAATGAGCCAATGGGCTCGGATCAGTGACATCATTGTCCTGTGATGTCACTCCACACATTTTCAAAAGGGGGGGGGGGGGGGGGGGGGGGGCAAGGACCGAGCGTTACATGAGGGATGGAGAAGCCGCGTTTCCGCAGACTTTGAACTTGTGCACATAGATGTGCCTAAACAAGAAGAGCGTCTAAAAGCAGACGAATCAAAAGCTTGAACAGCTGATCCTTAGATTAAGAGTTTAGCCTTTTTCTTTGTGTTCAGAAGAATTGAATTTGGACTCCTGGATATGAAACAGACTTGTGAGTGCAGTTTATATGCTGTGAAGGTAGGAAAGAAAAAGTTCTCCTCTTGTTATCTCTCACTGCTACATGGAAAATAACCTGCAGCCCATCTCTTCTGATAACACAATGAAGCCTCACGTTTCTACTGACAGAGTGACTTTACAGAAATCTTACTTGAGTATCTTCAGGGGGATGGAGGTGTCCTTTATCGCCACAATGACCCCACCATGGTCCAGGTACAGGATGTGGTGCTCCTCCTCGAATACCTTCAAAGAAGGAAGCAAAACGTTTAAAGAAAAGTACAGAAATCAGACCTTTTTTCTTTAAATGTTTTCCTGGAATGCTACGTAAAATTAAACAAGCTGAAATAAGAAAACTGGATGGATTTAACTTTAATGAGGGTTTCAGGAGTTGAATGAAAACTAGAGACATGGACGATATGATGCACCTGTTTCCACGTCTTCCCGCAGTCCGAGGTGACGTACATCTCTTCTTTGTACTCGACCAGCTTGGAGCCGAGGTTACCTGAAGGACAGGTGAGGAGTTGAAAGTTTCATCAGGCAGGGAGGCTTGTGTGAACAAACAATAACAAACAGAACAGATTCACAGAGAAGTAGGAGCTCAGAGAGCACAGATGTGAGGAGACTGGAGAGTAGAGACGTGAACAAAGAGAAGTTCAGCTGGTTCAAGATTTGGCTCCTTTGATGCTTTATCACTTTACTTTCGTTTAAAGGAGCAGTATGTCCCTCTGACACCTAGTGTTTAAATTGGGTACTGCAGTCTAAACTGATCGTCACAGAGAGCTGTTGATAGTACGAATTTCTGTGAATATGTTCAGTTTGGTAGAGGTGACTTTGCTGTTAGCAGACTATGATCTATTCGGAGAAGCTATGACCATATTTGAAGAAAAGAATGTCATTAGAGGTATTCTAAAAGTATAAATGTATGGCCTCAGTTGACAGTGGAATGAGGAATTGTTCTTCAAATAGAGGTTTGACATTGAAAGGGTAAAGGTGATGTGATTCTCCAGACCATGTATAGAAATATCCAAAGTGGGAAGGAATTTATGACACCTGTTGTGCTGTATATAATGCCTCCACACTGAACATTAAAGAGTCTATCTTCCAGCCTGCACAGAGTCTCAGTGTTGTCTGTTAGATCAGAACCACGGCCGTGATATGCTGCGTTAATATTATCCAGTCTGTTGATAGATTCAGCTTTAGGGACATTTATATTATTCAACCCATCAGCTGTCTCCGCCCCTCCTCTCACACAGGTCAGCATGTGGTGGACACTGTAGCTTCAGTGTTTAGTCAGCTCTGCATGTGGTGGACACTGTAGCTTCAGTGTTTAGCCAGCTCTGCATGTGGTGGACACTGTAGCTTCAGTGTTTAGGCAGCTCTGCATGTGGTGGACACTGTAGCTTCAGTGTTTAGCCAGCTCTGCATGTGGTGGACACTGTAGCTTCAGTGTTTAGCCAGCTCTGCATGTGGTGGACACTGTAGCTTCACTGTTTAGCCAGCTCTGCATGTGGTGGACACTGTAGCTTCAGTGTTTAGCCAGCTCTGCATGGGTCTGTAAAGCTTTCTGCGTTCTAACCTCTCTCCATGTTTCAAAAGCATCTCCAACATTGATCCTAGTTTGAGCTTATTAGAAACAGAGGCCGTACAGTTTCCAATCTTTCTGCCATTTTTGATGCTCTGAAACTCGGCAAGATAAAAATGTCACCCTGGTAGTCACGACTGTGCAGGGGCGTTCATGTGCTCACAGCTCGTAAACACGTGATATTACCGAGGAGCCCATGAAGGCAGCATCCCTGTATAAAGACACAAAAGTCTCCGCCTCCCCTTTTGTATCACAGGCTTTTAGTGACACATTTATAATGCCTGAACCAAAATAACCATGATGTCATCTCAGACCTCTGAAGGTTGTCGACTCGTTGAAGAAGAAGAAGAGGCATCTGTTTGGTTTATTTTACCTTTAAGAAGACATTTTATTTTGAGTGTGTTTTTTTATTCTTGCCATGATGTCTCCTGACATCCCTCAGTTTTCTTTATTTTCTCTGAGCAGAAACAGGCAGGAAAAAGCACGACCTCGATATCTGCCTGCTCACAAACAAACATGGTGAAGTATTCAATAAGTAAAATCACTGTCGGTTCAGTGGATTCCTCTGTGTGTCGGAGTGCTCAGGCATGAAGAGCTCTTGGTTTTTACACTCCAGCAGCACACAGACGCAGCGAACGCTCGTGTCAGAGCTCGTCTGGGGGTGCACGGAGGATTGTCTCTGGAGGAGTGGCACTTTTTAGCTCACTCATACGAACAGTTTGCATATAAAGGAGAGTTATTGTAGAGAAGACTCAAAATTCAAACCACATTCTCAAATCTTAAAAAGTGTATCTGGAGGAAATGAGCAACCCTGCTTTTAATTGGAAGTGTTGACGTTAGGTGCATGGAAGTCTAAAAGTGTAGCCTTTGTTTGTGCAAGCAGCCCATGCACACAGCGTCTGCTTCATAAATGTCAGGGGGAGAGAAGGTCACAGTGACTCACCAGCACCCATGATGAGACCCGGAGCAGAGTCTTTGGTGTGGACAGTCCCCGACACATAGGGGTTGTCGGCCCAGCGCAGGTGGAGGTGGAGGTGACAGTCGGGCTGCAGAGCGTGAACAAGAAGGGAGAAATGAGTGTGAGGACGAGAGTGTCTTTCTCCCACCGTCTGAGAAGACGTTTAAAGAAAGTTTAAGTTAAGAGTATCACTTCACAGGGATGGTGGCTGAACTTAAGGCGCCCCCACTCTGTCATGTTTAATGAGTCTTACCGCACAGAAACCTGATAATCCTGCTGCAAATACAGCTCAGTAATGGGATTCAGTGCCGTTAATCAAATGTAACAGGAGGAAGTGTCTCCAACGGCAGCTACTTCATTTCAAATGGAAGAATAAAACTGGAACGAAAGAAAGGAGAAGGAGATCTTGATCTTGTTTCTTTAAGCTTTCATCGGATTGGCCGAAGAAAATCCATTCTGCGAAGCATAACACTTCACTTTGTGTCAGGAAAAACCTTTTGAATGACTCTCATTGTAAAGCTGGACCCTGGTTTAACATTTTGTCTGGTCTACATAATTAATAGGTACAACAGCGTGAACAGCAGCTGAGTGCTGTTAAAGCAGATATTAGAGCAGCTATATCATCCTTTAGAATCAAAGTATGTCCACT
Organism: Symphodus melops; assembly: GCF_947650265.1. Lineage (NCBI taxonomy): Eukaryota > Metazoa > Chordata > Actinopteri > Labriformes > Labridae > Symphodus > Symphodus melops. The sequence continues at coordinate 19,177,574 of NC_136710.1, read as the reverse complement.
TAAAGTTGTCATTTTCTGCCACTGATAACTCCAGGTTTGATTTAAAGTGTTTGATAACATGATAGAAATGATCCCGACAGAGCGAGATCAATTGAATGAAGACAAAGAGCTTTTTAATAGAATACAATAAACAGCTTTTTACGTCACTCTGATCAAAGCCACACGACTCATTTTACATCTCTGAACCGAGCAGCAACCTCAGGTGTTGAACAAATGAAGCCGATGCTGAAGTGTAAAATCCTGCAGTTCCCAGAGTGTCCACTAGAGGCTGGCTGCAGAAGCACCAGAAGCCACAAACACACCCATTGAAAAAAGCAGACATAAACTTGATTACAGCCTGGCTAAAAAACAAAAGGTCTAATCAGCTCTTGAATTGATCGGCACTAAACAGGAAGTAAAAACTCCTCCGTTTTGACTTCATGTTAGATATAAGGCGTGTAGCTGACATGAATTACAGGCCTCATCTCCAGCTCCCAGCCTGTCTTTACATTGTCTGAAAGTTAGGGTGAAACAGCATTTCCAACATGGGACGCCACCCATGGGACTCCAGCGCCCCCTGCAGGGACAGATAGTTCATCACTCAGGCTTCATCAGTTGATATTTACAGTCTTTGCACTGAGCACACGAGTCCATTCAAACTGCCTGGATTAGTTACTCTGCTGTATTTTGTGTCAGAACAGAACACACTGCAGCATTTAAAACACAAATAGAACAACTCACTGAAATAATGGATTGAACGGATCCTGATCTCTGAATGGAGCCATGTTGATCTTTTTAAAGGAAAGCTACCTGCTGCTTTATTGCACTTCCTCAATACGATAAAATGCTTCTGTGCATTCAAGAGGTCATTCATCGGCTCTCCGGTGTAGCATCTGCCGTCTTCTACCTGTGTGACCTGCAGCTCTGTGTCCTTCGCTCTCTCTCTCTCTCTCTCTCTGAGTGATAGAGGTGAGTCCAGTCGAGATGATTTTCTCTCTCAGGTCGTTTTTTTGAAGTACGAGTGAGGAGGTTAATGTCAGAAAGGAAACAGACGTGTGTGTGTGTACTGTATGTGCGACGGTAAACAAGTCTCGAGCTGATGGCCGTGTCTCCCTTCAAACCCGTCAGCTGTCAGGAGTGATGGTTTAAATGAAGGATCAGACTCTCTCTCTCTCTGCCTGCAGTTTTTTCCCTGCGTCGGGTGATGTATGGATATCAGACTGAGGCTCACTCATTTCTCTTCTTTCGCCGTCTCGACCCGCAGCGGCAACTTTTGACAAGACGAATGGAAGAGCTAAGCGGGCGACTCGCGCACATTCCTCAAAGTACAACACTCATCCCTCATCCTTTAACTTTGTGTTCGCTTTCTGAACGACCCGGTGGACAGGTTCCCTAAATTTGACTGATTGTTGCTGGTAAAAGATTGCGTCTGCAGATACAAAGTTTGAACATATTGTGTTTGCAGCTTTAATATTTCACTTTAAATGACTGCAATAGTTCATCAATAAAAAAAAGTTTTGAACAGTTTGTATTTGACTTCCCTCATGTTTTGACCCCGTTTCACATCCGTTTGGAGAGTAGACCTTTACTCCAAATTGTAAGACCTCCTCCCTCGGCTTTATTGACATTTTGTGAGTGATACATGGACCTAGCCTCAGTGGTGCACCCATGGGTTTCTGGAGATGTTGGATGAAGCCCAAACAGCTGTGATCGTCATATTGGGAATGCTTTCTTCAACTTACTTTAATCTAATCGAGAAACAGGCAAAAAGGCAGAGTTGAATGAATCTTGACTGACATCCCACATGTCAGTGTGATCAGCCACATCTCTTATTAATCATGTTTATGTCCCAACTGAGACCAGTTTACTACCCAACTGTTACCCTATCTTTAATTTCCATCTATCTATCTATCTATCTATCTATCTATCGATCTATCTATCTATCGATCTATCGATCTATCGATCTATCTATCGATCTATCGATCTATCTATCTGCTAAATGTCAAACAAACTTTACTGTGCCATACTTACAATAATCAGATGCTAAATTACGTTATACTAGCTAATGTTAACCATACCAATAACTCTTTACAACTTCACAAGCTAATTTAGCCTAATGTTACAACTCCTTACTGAATGAAACACAACATAGTTAGAGTTATAATGTTCAACAGATAGAAAATCATTCAGTCTAAGCTGAACTGATTCTCCGTGACGAAAAGGAAGAAACGTCGCATTTTGTACCTGCATGAGTGTGTATGGAGCCATGTAGTTACATGATCCAAACAAAGGGGATGATTGATCGAAAAGGAGGGCTGTGAATCTGCACTCGATTGCTCTTCCTGAACGGCTACAAATTGAATTTGTAGAACTGAATCGCGAGCAAAAACAAACGTACAAAACTCAGATTCAGTTTCTGCTGACACACATTTCTGCCGATAGTGAGGGCTTACCGCTTTGCAGCTGACCGGCTTCCCGTTCATGTCCGTGGTGGGCGGGGCTAAGAATTCCCAGTCTCTGCCTTTGTTGTAGGTGATGACAGTCGTCACTTTGCCGTCGATCTTTTGATTGGCCAAGAAGACTCCTTTGATTCCACGAACCTGGGAGACAAAGTACATTGGGAGATTTTCCCTTCATGACATCACAAAGGGCAGTAGCCCCTCCCCCAGGTGGGTGACACTCCCACAGCTAGGGGTTTGTTCTGCCCTCTGAGTCTGCCTTCTCACCGTAAACAATAGGACATGGAGCCAGAAAGCAGCGAGTACACCCGAGCCCTTCCAGAGAGGGGGCGTGGTCAGACACAGCTCATTTACATATTTAAAGCTACAGACACAGAAACAGCCTGTTCTGAGCAGGGCTGAAATAGAGGGGTTTATAGACATGATCAAATACAGGATCAGAGTGGATTTACAACAACACACTTCACACACATGTTGAAGAGGAGCTCTGACACTTATTTACACTGGTTGAAAAGGAGGAGAATATGCTACCTTTAAATTCCCTCCTCTCCCTTAGATCCAGTCACAACACCTTGACATTGTAATTTTCCACTTGACAGCTACGTTCAGAATATGCTCCAGAACATAAAAGGCCATTCACTTAACTGTCAGTCTTGCTATGTTCCTTTAAACCACTGACACAGAAACTACAAACCTTTGAAAGTTTAATTTACTGAAATCAATACACACTGCATGTTTCCTGCAGCGGCTGTGATGCTGCTACATTAAACCGGAGAAGACGACGTTGGAGACGGTGCACACAGAAGACATTAAAACAGAGCGAGGTCAGACATGGCATACACTCCCCCAGCTCCCTGTGCTATCTATAATTTAGCGCCGATGTTTATGGAGGGAAACAAGGCAATTGTTGAAATCAAAGAACACGACCCTGCTTGTATTCTCTCTGGACGTCTGGCTTGCCCCCTTTCTGTCTGCACTTCTTCTGCTCAGTGCTTCACCATGTCTCCTTTTTGACAACATTTTTTCTGCCTGAAGACTTTATCCATCCCTGCATGTTGTACCCCTCTCCATCTCTATCTTCAGAGTGTGATGAGAGTGCAGCCCGGAGCGAGGGATGAAAGAGGAGGAGGAGGAGGAGGAGGAGGAGGAGGAGGAGGAAATGAGTTCTGCAGTGACGGCCTCTGCCTCCATGGTCCAACACCTCTTCCTTTTCCTCCAATCTTTCCTCTCTCTCTCTACTTGTTTCATGGTGTCTGCTTCCATTTATCTAGAAACCTTGCCAAAACACTCACAGATGACAACAAGATGAACAATCTCTTTACTGCGATAGCATACACAGTGATATGGGAGGCAGGGCTGGCAGGATGTTATCAGTTTCAGTTATCTGCATGTTTTTGGGCAAAACAATAATGGAGTCTGCTGTATAATGAACTGTTAATGTCACTGTCACTGTGACGGTCCAACTGGGGCTTAAAAACCGTAACAAGCTCTCCACTTGTTCTGTTTATTTTTACACTGTAAAAACTCATTTCCAGTCGCTCTTCCTCATGTAATGTTTTATCTCGTCTATTCCTTCCCTTGTGTTCCTCACTCCTCGTGTGTATTCATACAGTTATGTTCTTTCATTCTCTTCTGGTCTATAGTGTTTAAATGCAGAGTGTACATTTTGTCCTTAACTGAATCTTGAGTTTTCGTCCAATTTCTAAACACCAAATGTACAACATCCCTCCTGCTTCCTTCCTCCGTCGAAGTCTCACCTCAAGTATGTCGATGAGGGTGTTTTCCTCGGGCTGCTTGGTGCTTCGGACATTTTCCAGCACGATGGAGTAGTAGACTCCCTGAGGGTCCGACTGGTACAGGTTGTAAGTGTCCGACTGGTACCACTCCTGGAGGGCGAGGAAGACCTGTTTCTCGTCTGTGCTCACTATCTGAACATCCTGGGGAGAGTTGGAAGGAGGACAGAGAAGAGGACGACAACAAGGGGAGAGTCAGTCATTTACAAATCAGTGATTCTTTTTTATTAAACTGGAGGAGATAGTATCATATCGTTAATACAAGAGATTATTGAGAAGGGAATTCAGCTTCTGGAGGATTAACCCTCGAAAGAAACTAAAATCTTTTGAATGTGTTTCACACAAGCGGCATCAAATAAATTCCCCCCTGAGCGACTGGAAAAGTTGGCGCAAATGATCGAGGTAAATAAAGGCTTGTCAAAGGATGCAGGTTCTGCAGATTCACAGAAAAGTTGGACTTGTTGGGAGGTCTGACTGCATAATCGGATAAAAGCAGAAACACAGAGTCCCAGCCACATACTGCAGGAGATAAGGGAACACTTTATCAATGCAAGAAGTGGCTTTGACAGCTTAGGAAACTTGTTAGCTGTTCTTGTCAAACCTTGTAAGCCTCCAATGCAAATGACTTCATCACTCCTGAAAGACTGTAACGACGGCGCAGAGAGCGACTCAGCACTTTCTCAGTGTTAGTGATTACATTAACATAACATTTGAAGATAAAGCCATCAGAGTGCAGGGGGAAAGTGCTCGCCAAGGTGTGTCTCTAATCACTGACGCCCTGCCATCTCGCTGAGAAAAAAAACACCAGAGCTCAATTACGCTTAGATTTATGATCGCGGCTAAGAGTCATAACATTATTGAAAACTGTGCGCTGATTTTCATATTCATAAATGTTTCTGAGTCAGCCAACACGCTCTGCATCCATTGCCAAGAGGGCAATTAAGCCACAAGTACAAAAAGGGAAGAGAGCTGTGCACATGGCCATTTGATTCACTCTGATACCACCGAGAGTGTTAACTGGTGAGACTGGTGGATCAGGAGCCCGATGACCACTCCAACCATCACCATCATGTCTGCCAGTGTCCCCATGCTTACTCCTCAGCGGAGCTGTCCTCTTCATTTTTCTCTCTCGACTCTCATTGATAAACTTTGGTCTTCACTGCGATCATGCATGTGGCGCTTGATTCAGTAGACTGAGTGCTGTAAGATTAGACCGTCTTTGTGGGGTTTCCTCACTGTCACTGTGTTGTGAGAAAAAAAAGTGCAAGTACCTTCAATGTCCACTAGAGGCTGACTTTTTATTTATTTTTAACTGTGAACACAATCTTTATGGCCCTGACACACCGAGGAGATCGTTGGTTATCGGCCCTTGTTTTTACAGTGTTTTTACACACACACACACACACACACACACACACACACACACACACACACACACACACACACACACACACACACACACACACACACACACACACACACACACACACACACACACACACACACACACACACACACACACACACACACACACACACACACACACAGGAAAGCACCATGAGCGTACCGCTGTAGTATCCTTTCACCCGTTTAGCGTGGTTTCTCCTTCACAGTTTGTACCTCCACCTCTTCTTTTCTTTTTCCTAAAAGACCCAAGGGCTGACGACATCAGCCGCCATTTTCAACATTTCATCATACATTACTCTCGATTATTATACAACTTCTTGTATCAAAACAACCGACGAGCGCTACCTGCTGGCGTGCAGAACGTAGGTGGTGGTTTGGCTGTAGTCTTTCTGGTGTTTTCTAGTGAAACTTTTTGGACCAACACCAAGGTGACGTGAGGCGTCGCCACATGTCCCATCAGCTTCTTCTCAGCTTGGCATGTCTGTGCCTTTAAGCTAGCGCTAGTTTTCCTGCCCCGCTTTAACCTGGACCTTAGCTCACTTAGCAGCCTTATAGTTTGTTCAACCTTCACATATCTGATGTATATTTCACCATGCCATTCCTTAACACTACCGCCCCTTTTCCTGCAGTTTGCACCTCACATGATCAGATGACACTGTGGCTGAGCAGAAGGTTTCAATGTTCTGCTCTTCAGTTTGAAGTCTGTGAATGCAGCAGTGAACAGGATTATGATGAATGCAGCTGAAAGACGCTTTCCTGTGCACTCAGTGATCTGACGTCTGAGAACACAAACCCGACGGGATGGATTCGGTTGAAATGGTTCAAAGAGTTTTTGCTTTTGTGAGCTACAGCGTGTTCTGTTCAATAGCTGTGCAACACTGTGTGTGTGTGTGTGTGTGTGTGTGTGTGTTTGTGTGTGTGTGCTAGACTGAGGCGGATCATCAGACTAAAGAAAATTTCAAAGTCTTCAGAAACCAAAGTCTGAAAACTGCACCAATGTTCTGAAGGACTGAGATCAATATTGAATTTGAGGAACTTTTTAAACTTTCAACAAATATGTTCAACAAGCAGAAACTGGTGTTACAGTGTTCGGATGGTAAGAAAGGGCCGGGGTAATGGATTTAAAAAAAAACTGAAACAGAGCAAACTTCAAACAGAGTCGGAGACTTTCTTCAAATGGCGAACAAACTGATGTGAGCAGCCAAACATGCTCAACAACAACCCTGCAAGAACCGCTCTGGATTCCCACATCGCATCTCTTGCCCACAAACATGTGAAGAAGCAGAGTCGGGTTTTCTGTCACGACTTCACCAACTACCAACGGTGCATGAAGAGTGAAAGGTTTGAAGAGATCCAGCTCCTCCAAGTCTACCTCAGGTCTGAAGAGAGGAACTTCTACCCCTCGATCCCAGGAGCTTTAAGTTTGCTGCTTCCTCCCGCAGAACGAGTCACAAAAACAGCTGAGACTGGACGAGCTGCTCTCATCAGACGCTCTGAAGAGGATGTGAAGTGACCTGGAGGCAGGACTAACGTTTTTCTATTTAATTGTATTTTATTGTGTGTGTGTGTGTGGCTGCTCGTTGTTTGTTTGGAACTCAGCAACACTGTCACTTTATGACCTTCATACGGAGCGACGTGTTTCGGCTTTCTTCAGTGCCCTTCACTAACATAGATCTGTAAATCTGACTTTGAAGCCGGTTTGATTAAAGATGCAATGGACTTGATCACCTTGATCCGGAGAGATTTATTCACCAGTGCAAAAAGCATTTCTTATCACTGTAGAACACTAGCAGTTCTGTTTCTCCAGCAGAGGGCGCTATGTGGATGACAACAATCATCATCACTCTGCAGAGTGTGAAACAGAGATGCATGTAGCTGCGTACCTTTTTTGTCTGGTCAATATCTGCACTCGGAGGCTTTGAAATGTTACCAGGGCTAAAGAAGCTAAATGTATAAGAAGAAGACAAAATGTCATTGGACATATCTTCCTCTGCTTATTGTGTTTTCAAAAGGCCACCTTTGTCTTTCTCAGGTTGACTGTCCTTTTCCTTCCGGACAAAATCCAGACATGAAAACGCAGGATTTCTCCTGCTGTTGCTGCATCGCTGAGCGCCCTCTGAAACAAACACTCTGCATCCATCTCTGTCAGGACCAGCGGGGCCACCGGCATCCAAAAGACAAAGGGGGTAAGACATCACAGGTCCTGAGTCCTCACACCAACCAAAAAACAAACCTCCTCTCGGCAACAAAAAAAAAAAACTTCCCCTTCGCCGAACTCGTCGTGGCGTGAATAACACAAGAAAGGTAAAGACGAGAGAGAAACAATGAGAGGGCGAAGGTTCACTTCCACATGAAGGGAAGCTTTCTCTCTCTGCAGTGACGTGACATGCACATCCTCTAAAGGTG
>NC_136710.1:19019530-19164530 GCF_947650265.1 Symphodus melops | reverse complement strand
CTGTAAAGGCTGAACAGTGATGAAACAATGAAAGTGGGTTTTTAAGGGTAAGATCCCCTGAAGGAAGCGTTTTTAAAAAAGGCTTCGCTTTGTGAAGAACGGCTGACGGAGCAGACACCGTGTGTGTGTGTGTGTGTGTGTGTGTGTGTGTGTGCGGAGGTGTGAGAGTGCATCATGAGCTCTGACTGTAACCATTCACTCAGCCCGCGATACGATACCATTCACGACACTGGATTCACGATACGATTCTTTTACGATTTTGTTTTACAAAATGAGACTGAAGAAAAATGATGACTAAAAAAAAAGACGCCTTTAATGTTTTTATGAAAACGCTGATGCGCCTTTGGTTATCTTTGGCTCTTGAAACTGGTTTGAGTGAACAGGGCTCCAAACCTGCTTGTAGTCTTTGCAGTTACCATGGTAACGCCTGCTTGATACAACCAACCACCTCTGCTCTACAGCTGCTGACATCAACCATATTACTGAGCAGGGTCCCAAATTCACTTTTGGATTCACCGGTCACGGTGGCAGGTCGATGAAAACATCCAGACCAAACATGTTTTAGTGGCTGAAATAACAAATAAGTGTCACCTACATGTTACTGTGTTTAATAGAGAAAACATTATGTTCTGTTGAATCAATCACTGATTTAAGATTGAGTCAGACCCTCCTGAAGTGTTTAGTGTGTGAGACTCAGACAGCTGCAATAGCTGCAGCTTATTGCATAGTGTTTATGACTTTATGGTTAGACATTTACCCGGCCTGCAGCAGGTCGCTCTGAAATGTTCTCACCAAGCGGAGAATCTACCTGCATGTTGGCACTTGGCTGGTGTTGATTTCGGACGCTGTTACTGCGATTCGTTTTTTACACCCCGAGCTCTGACGCTGCAAAAATGTGTCTGAAAGGAGAAACGCAGGTATGTTGAAGCTGCCTTGAGTAGATGACGAGTAGATCTGAAACCGACTCCGGTTGATCAGCCGGCAGCTGCATGAAGGCTTCAGATAACAGACGAGCAAGAGAAGTTCACTGACCACTTTGTCTGTTTGTATTTGTAATCTGTCTGCTGTAACATCCTCGTCTTTCAATACCAGCAGACTCCTTTGATGAAAACTGGATTTTTTTATCTCATTGAGTGCAGGACTTGATGTCGCGTAGTCTTGAGGACAGGTTTTTTTTTTAGTGTTATTGTGTGTCACAAATGCTGTTTGGTCCCAACCACGGTAAAAATAAAAAAAATCTTTTTTTGAGGGTTGCCGGTGGGCTAAGTAGAGAAGCTCTCTGTCTCTGATATCCCCCCAAAAAAAGTCCCGCTTCAGGAGGTGAACTCCGAGACCTGCGCGACAAAGTGTGAGTCACAGAAAGCAGCTGGTGATCTCTGCACCAACACGGATGTCTTCTGCTTGTGGACTCGTTAAATGTAGTACTCAGTAAATAGATTGTGGTGCCATGTTTTTTCCCATGATGAAAAAAAAAAAAAAAGTTTTAGTGGGACGTCAGCTCACAATGTATGACGAGTTCTCCGTCATTCTACATCATCATAATAGAAGCAATCCCCAAACGTGAGCGTGAACATGACGGGGCCATGTTGAGTTTCTAAAACTGCATCAGTGGATCCAATAGAACTACCGTAAATTCCGGACTATAAGCCGCTACTTTTTTCTCACACTTCGAGCACTGCGGCTTCTACTCCGGTGCGGCTAATGCATGGATTTTTTATGGGGGGACAATGAGCTTCTGCCGCGAAAACATTTGACTTCGTCACGTCGGATCTTAATATCAGTCATTTAGCGCTTCATGCACGCACCCTCATGATGGAAAACACACGGAGAAATACATATGATGCAGCTTTCAAGTTAAAGGCGATCGACCTGGCTGTCAAAGAAGCTAACAGAGCTGCTGCACGTTAAGATGACACTGACAGCGACAACAGAGACTGAGGAAGTGAGTAATGAAGTCATTCTGAGGCAGTGAATGGATGGACTTTTTCTTGTGAAATATATTACGGTCATCTTTTTCATCAGCCGTGTTACAGACACCGTCGGCTAGGCTTCGTATTGTAACGGTTCATGTTGTAAAGTCAGTAGTTGATAATGTGTTCATAATTCCGATTATGTGGAGAGTCAGTGAATGCACCAGCGAGAACGTGTTGAGTGGCTGTATGAGAGAACGCTGGGGGAGAGAGTTGGATTGTTACGGCAAGTTATGTGTTGTTCTCTGCTGTAAACGGCGTGGTCACGGCCGACAGTGATCGGGTTATTAAGTTATTATTTGAACGCTCTCGTCGTCCTTTAACGTCCGTATGGACGCTACAGTATTTGCGGATGTTACTGGTAGCCTACGTCTGTGTAAATAGCTCTTGTTATAGCGTGGACACCTGCGGCTTATAATCAAGTGCGGCTTATATATGTACAAATACATTTTTTTACTTATTTTTAGCCGGTGCGGCTTATATCCAGGTGCGCTCAATAGTACGGAATTTACGGTATTTGTATTAATCTGGACTGTAACAGGAGTTACATCCAGGATGTAAGGTGGATCTCTGCTGCTGCCTGGAAGTGATGAGGAAACAATTAGAGCTGGAAAAATGTCCACACATCAGTCCCACACTGGCCTCCAGTGGGTCAGTCATACTGGGTGAACTGTGAGGATAATCCCTGGAGGATAATGGAGCAGCCCATTGTTGCCTAATGAGGATTTAATTCCTCACACACACACACACACACACACACACACACACACACACACACACACGCGCGCACACACACACACACAGAGTCTGCATCATATTCCAGCACACCTTAGGGATTCCTCTCTGCTCCGTCAGCTCTGGTGGATTCTGCAGTTATCAAATGCAAATGGGATTGGGCGCCGGGCGTCCTCCGAGCGTACAGGACTGTTACTGCGTGGCGAGTCCATTAGATTCATTCTGCACAATGTCCCGAATACAAACTCTTCATTTCAGGCCCGCAGCGCCGCCTGTTATCTGAGCTGCAGGATTTATCCGTGAAAGAGACGGCAGCCTCGACAACAGCAGCCGAATAGATGTACACTGACCGATAATATATTATAGAACAGAGAGAGATGCTGAATGCAGAAACAGCTTATTGTTTAAAAACCAAAAAGAAAAAGAAAAAGTGGGGTAAAAGTATAACATCCAATCAGGGACAGTTTTAAAGTTGGGAGCAGGTTTTATTGGCTAACAGCTGCTTCGTTAAGTCAGATCTGTGTTTTCATGAAAGGGGAAACGATGGCTCCTCTTCCTCTCAGCTGCTGTGTTCATGGTTACCTTGACAAATATGTAGTCGTCCTGCACCAGGAGAGAGTTGTGGTCGATTTTGCCGAGGAACTGAGCCGTCACCATTTTGTCCGAGCAGTTCTGGATCAGGCAGGTGACGTACAGGTAACCTGCAGAAACACACGCAGGAAACAGTGTGAGTGCTGGGAAAATGACAGAACAGGCTGCGGCTACATCAGCTCTTTAATCACCTGGAGCGATCTACTGAAAGAAACATCTTTGAGAAGCTTTTAATTATACAGACGTATATCTTTAAAATAATCAAAAAGGCAGAAGGGGCTGGACCTGATATATTTCCACACATAAAACCTTCTGTGTGGGACCTTTATTGTCCATGTAGGGTGTGGGGACAGCAGGTGGGAATAACGACATTTTATTCTCAGTCAGCACATTTACATGAAACAAACCACGGGCAGATACGAGGTCATCCACTCGGACCTGGACGAATCACGCGCGAGGAAAAACCAGTGGAATTGAAAAAAATGGAGACATCATTTTCCAAAGTGGATCAGATATGACAGCTTCCCCGCAGACATGCAGCCAGGAGGGATTATCCTCTCCGAGACACACGGGGAGGTTAGCGCCCGTCACTGAGCTCGCCCAGTGTTCAATTTCATCCAGCTGCTGCATCAGCAACATAGCTGCTCCAATTCAGCCGTGAGTCTCCTCCCAGAGGTGACACACACACACACACACACACACACACACACACACACGTAAACACAAGCCGTGTGTATTTGGTGGCTGAGTGTCTGCAGCAGACATGGACTGCACAAACACACGCTTCGTTTGACTGCGTCTGACCTTGGAGTGACTGAGTGGTTTTCTTTGCTTGCTCCCCCCCACACACACACATTTTAAAGCCACAGCACATCTACAGATAGAACTTAAAAGCCCGCTGACTGCAAACAGATGTGGCTGTGATTAGATGATTGTAATCCAGCACAGCGCTGGAAACCCAGAAGAAGCCCACAGTATGTGGTCTGCAGTCCTGCGAGGGAGAAGCTCCGTCTTTAAGGGGCACGAAATGTTCTCAGAAATCGCTCTAAAAAAAAACTGATGACTCGATTATGAGTGAACGTGTGTGAAGTTCACATTCAAGTGTGAAAAGAGGGATTATCACATCTTTGTGGAAAGCTAAATGTGCAGGTCTGGGGATGGATATCATCCCTTTGGGGCGACTGTGCACAATCAAAGTCCACGTACAGGTTCTTAGTTTGATTCTCTGGAGGGATCCTTTCTCGAACGTTAAGGGTTTCCTCCCAGCTCGTCCTGTATGATCAGACACTGAGGGCCTGATCGCGCTGCCTGTGTGTCTGCTTGTACACACACAGAACATGTGCAGGTCGGCTGTGGCTCAGTGGGTCATTTGTCTCTCCACTGGCAGGTCGGGGGTTTGATCCCTAGCTCCTGCAGCTATATGGAGATGTGCCCTTGAGCAAGACGCTCATCCCTCGTCAGCGGTGTGGGAATGAACCACTTCTGATGGTGTGTGTGTGTGTGTGTGTGTGTGTGTGTGTCTCATTGCAGGCAGCCACACACAGTGGCGAGTGTCTTTCCTCTTCTTTCTCGTTCCGTTCCAGGGAGGAAGCTCGGATTCAAACGATGGCTGTGATCCGGAGCTTGTTCATCATGCAGAGAATCTGTGCAGACACATTCAGACACGAGACGAGCTCAAACTGCACGAAGCGGCTCGACTCGGAGGCACGCTTCGGCTTGAATATCGCCGCTGCTGTGTGATCCGAGTGGCTCAGACTTTGAGAAGGAGCGGACATCCCTGCAGCTCTTAGTGAACCGGGCCAGAGTCAGCTTGGCTGTAGTGAAGGCGGGCTCTATGAGTGGGCCTTTACCCTTTCATCGTTATTTAACGGCCATCATATGCTCGCCATGTCCTGAGCGCCATGTCCTTTTGACTCGACTTATAGCCATGTGAAAACATTGAAAATGACTCCGTGTGACGTCTTTGACCAGAGAACATGAGCTGAGCTGTGTCCTCGTCTTTCCCTGCTTTGTCTCAGCTGAAGAGGTCCAACAAATGGACTGGCTAATTTATTGAAAAGTCTGGACGTTAAATCCAAGCAGCATATGGCGAGCAGCTCATTAAAAAACCATTAGATTGGGGGGGAAGAGTTGGATTTCAGCTCGTGGCACACGTAGACTCGTCTGTTTCTGCGACGCAGGTGGTATGACAACGAAAACTGTCCGAACTCCAGAAGCGTCTCACAAACAAACACAGGAGGAGAAATGTGTGAATGTCGTCTCATCGACCATTTCAACTCTGCTCTGAGCTCTTACGTGTGCCCGCTCGACACGTCGAAGAACAACGTACACTCACGTCCTCCTGCACACACACACACACACACACACACACACACCCCTCCAGCCTCGCTGTGCACACGGCTCATCAATCGACCTCCCTTCCCCCTGGAGTCAATTCCCCGTCGTCGGGCTCCCTGCAGCTCGACCACACTCCCAAAACTCTCTGTCATTCTTCGTAGCACGCCATCGTTTAACTTTGGCGGTATCACATGTGACCTGGGGGGGGGGGGGGCACAGGGTGAACAGAATGGTTGGGCATGCCTGATCACTCCAGAACATGCCTCCACTTACTGCCTGCCTGTCTGGGCAGGAGAACATCGAGGGGAAAAGGGAGGAGATGAGAGGAAGGAGGGGGGGACCATGTGTCGCTACGTGGCCCCAGGAAGAGCTCTCGTGCCTGGGCAGCCGGCCCAGACGGACAGCCTCTGTGGTTCCACAAACACAGGCAGACTTGTTCCTGCTGACAGCTTTCAGTGTGCATGCAGCATCTTTCTCTGAACGATTTAAAAGTGGACCTTTGTTTTGTTTCTTATTTCTGTCCTTTATAGCAGAGACAGGAAACATGAATCAGGGAGAGAAAGATGGGGACGTCATCAAACCCGGGCTGCTAGTTTAGAGGACAACTGAACTAACCACTTTGTAAATCACTTTATTCTTGATTCCATGTACTGAACTCAAGTCTCTTCTCCTGAAATGTCACCAGACCTTATCTGACAAATCGATTTTTGTTTTACTTTTTGGAACTTCAGGGGCTCCGTAGATTTCAGATTCAAGGTGTTTTTTGTCATAGCGATTATTTCCTTTACTGACAAAACCTTCAAGTTTATTGTTTTCTTTTTTTTGTCTCTTTGGGGCAATTCACGCACCAAGCGCTCGACCACAGGAGCAGCGACACCTGCACACACCCTGACGGAGCAGGGGGAGCAATTCTGGGGATTGAACCCTCAACCTATTAATTTTAAAAAAAATCTATCATTTAAGAGTGACCTGGCTGAGACAGGCCGCAGCAGGATTTACATTTAAACAAACACGTCAGGAAGAACATCTGCAGCCAGATGTTTCCCGCCTCCAAGTCATTTAACATCCCCTTAAAAGCGTCCAATGAGAGCAGCTCGTTAAGTCTCAGCTCTTTTTGGAACATGTTATTGCTGGTTCATTTACAATGCAAAGGGTTAAACAGTGTGTGTGTGTGGGGGGGGGCTACATGTTGGGAGATCCATACGAGTCGAAGACACACACACACACACACACACACACACACAGAAACAATCCCCATCAACAGCGAGGTCGACCATTCGTGTCTGAAGGTGAGGCGAACGTGGTGAGGCGAACGTGATGAGGCCCCGACACAGTCAGTTCTGAAACACATGAAATCACTTTACCTCCACTCGTATCTTGCATCTCCATGTGCACCAGATCAGGGTCCACATCCACTCCAGATATCGACCTGGAACGAACACAAAGGCATCATTTCATACGATCATGTGTTGAGATACAGTTCCAGCAAAGCATCCTGCAGTAAAAAGAGAAAGCATGAACATTTACTGTACATGCTTTAAACCTTCAACATTTTAAGACCCCCCTTGTCCTCCTTAAAAGCCCTCTGACAGAGCGTACAGTACCCGGGCTCGGCGTGCCCTTCAGTGGGCCGTAAACCAAGCAGCAAAAGAGTCTGTGAAATGTCCACAGTCCAGTAAAGATAGAGTGGAGATTTAAAACCTCGTTACATCTCCTATAAAAAGACTTTACGAGCAATTAGCAGCCGTGGAGAGACCGGAGGGGGGCGGGGGGGGGGATGATGGATCACAGGAAGGAGCACGGGTCATTCTTCTTCATGTGATCTGTGTGAGCCGATCACAAAATCAAGACATTTTTTTTTCATCAGCTGTCATTAAACCGACAGAGAGGTACGCCTCATGTGGAGCCTCACAGGTGACAGCAGTAAAAGTTTACTGATCCACTTCAGATTTTCTGATTTTCACAGCAGGTGATGAAACCGAGGCGAATCCAGACGACCTCTCCGAGTAGTTTATACAGCTGGGAGATGGATAAGATCAAACTTTACCTCGTCTCCTTAAAGAGGGATACAGACTCAGATTCAGTCAGCTACATTATGAATATCATCTCAAACATAGAAGTTTATCTTTGATAGAAAATAAAAACTGGATGGATCAGGTGTGTAAGAATCTCCTGATGAGGATGTGGACCTTTAAATGCTTTCAGGTTCAGTCACAGGTTGCCATGTTGGACGTGAGCAGTAAAGTCAATGCTGTGTAATATGAAAGGGTTCAGGTTTGTTTCCACTGATGGGAGCGAAGTGAACTGTGTGTTCTTGCATGTCGGCTCTGAGGAGAAGAGTGAAACTGTGGACGATGATGAAGGAAGGAAGAACTCTCTCACAGATCCATTAATGCTGCGAGAGTGTCCTTCACTGTGACGGGGGAAACGGACTTCTCACTCAGCGCAGGTCACTCGGGATAAAAGTGTCGGCATGCTTGAAATGCAAATGCAAAGAGATTGAAGGTGAGAGCACACTCTGCTCCGACAGTCCATCATTAATTCATTCCACTAACGCTGCGGTCTGGTTAGACCTTCGTCGCCGTCTAAGTGTGTGGGATTTTCTGTGACAGACGACCGAACTGAGAGGAAATGAAAAGACTGATTAACAGGACAGATAAAGAGACGGCAGGCTGAACAAACAAAGAAAAGGAAAGGGAGGAGGAAGTGCAACATGCTGCAAAAAAAAAACAAAAAAAAACCATCCTGGAACTCAGTTTGATCCCGGCTGCAGCTCCCATTCTATTACGCTTTCAGCTGCGCGCTTTTCACTTTTATCGCCTCTCCTCCAACGTTTGCTTTTGTTGTCATCCTGCGAGATTTCAATTTCTAAAATGGCTTTTTCTCTTTTCATTTAGGATGACAAACTCAAACGTTACAGCCGTCGGATCACAAGCTGAAGGTCTGCAGGAGCCCGCGTGGCGAGAGCAGCAGATTGGGTTTAATGGGATGTTTTGAATGTGATTTATGGGCGCTCGCTGCCAGACGCCTGCATGCTCGCTCTGTCTGTTTGTGAGTGCCGGGCCACAGGTGAGGCTGTATTCACCTGGACCACACGTCCACAGCACATGTATGCACAGACATGTCCACATGTTTGTAACCTTCAGAACCTTTCAGGATGTGCAGGCCTGAATACACGACAGGAACCAAAGGCTCTCTTCTAAATGGATGAGATTCCCTGTATCATTGCCGCCTATACGGATGGTATCTTTTATCCACAGCCTCCTGGCTTTGTGTCTGATCGTATCTGAGGTACAATGTTGCTCAGTCATTGTAAATCTCAACATCACAGAGAAGCCTCAAACCAGTCCAAGAAACAAAATCTCTTCCATTCAGAAATAAGTCCCACATGCGTACTAGTGTCTGCTTTAATGTGACTTTAATAAACCACCATTTATTAGTCTTATTATTCAGTGAGGGGTCAAGATTGGGTTGCATACTGATCTGAAGTGTTTAACTCTATAGTCTCTCTCTCTCTCTCTCTCTCTCTCTCTCTCTCTCTCGTGGATGATTTGTGCCTTACAGTTGCTGCTATAAATTTAGAGATGTCAGGCCGTGTGAGCTAACTCATTTGCTCTCCCCAGCGACAGGAAGCAAACTAACGGGACACCTGCGGAGCCTCCCTGACCTTCACTTTAAAAGACAGAGCGAACACCTGAATGCATCGCGTCACAACAGTGCAGACTGAACAGAGGAGAGAGAAGATGGTAAGAGGGTAAATGAACAGCCGTGTAACTGCGCCTGCTGCGGGGACTCTTTCTGTCACTGGAATCACAAAACCATCCCAATTCATCCATAAATCCGTTCTGCTGCATAAACTCCGCCTCTTACGACTGAAATCCAATTCAAATGTTCTAATTTAAGAAAAACTGGAGCAGAAGTTTCCTGTATTATGCCGAACATAAAACTGATTTATTAGGATCTGGGAAGCTGGAGATAGATTTTTATTGTGGGGGAAATACAGCGTAAAGGATGGTAAAATGAAAATAAAGCAACTCAAGCAAGAGGTCTAATTTATGTTTGATGAAGCTTCTGGTGACACCGACCGAACCAAACGACAGATGTGTGGGTAAATAACTTCAGACCAGTTCATGTCGCTTAATAAAGCCAAGATGCTGATTTTGGAAGAACATGGGGAAGTCTGAGGTCACATGACCGACTCAGCCGTTACTATCGGGGGGGGGGGGGGGGGGGGCTGCGTTCGATTGTCTAGTGTTGTGAGTAAAATGTCCGCTGTTATTCAGAGCGGTGTCTCGACTTCATGAATGGACCGGAGATTGTTTCGCTCTTTTCTCGTCTTCTGACTACTCAAAGAACTTCACCTACACCTTCTCACACTGATGAGTGGAGTGACCATCCAAAGTAACCAAGCAACTTGGGTTTAGGCGTCCCTACCAAAAGGACACATGGGACATGTGGCTGCAGGAGCTGTAAGGAAGAGGACGAGCTGAGCCACAGCTCATATGACCAGCGGATATCAGACTTCACTGATGCAGTATTCCTTTCATAGCGCAGGAAACACTTCACTTACCTCAGGCTGTGAAAGTGTTTGGATTACGATGGTCTGACGTGGGTTCATCCACAGGAAGTCCTTGCAGCCTCCTTAATACTATTCATGAATTCAACATTGTGTACTTGTAAAATGAAGACTTATATCTGCAAGGCCTCGCGTACATCTTTGTCACTAAGAATGCCTTGTTATGTAGCGTCTCTTTCACAGTGCCTGTCTACTTTCCAATGAGGACGCTACTGAAACCCAGCCGAACTCACCAGAACACTCTGTCCTTGGTCACGCGCTCCTGCAGCAGAGTCCACTTACGTCCCAGGTCAGTGGATGCAAAGAGCTGCACACGGGGAAAGAAGAAGTCCACAATTAGACGGAAAACAAACTGGGCTCATGTAGCATTAAATTAAAGAGCGCATTAGCGCCCTATTAGCAGCAGCATGCTTTCCATGGAGGATAAATGGAGGGCCTATTTGGAAATAAAGTTTGTCCAATCAGGCTGCTGAATTTCACGGTTCACCAAGTTAGGACTGAGCTCAATTAATAATTAATCACCGCAGCGTTGGTGTGAGGGCGGCCCTAATATTTGATGAGCCGTGTGTTTGGAGCTGGGAGTTGCCTGAGCTTATGCAACATTGATCGCACCCATAATGAAAGTCTATTGATTCCTGAGAAGAACATTTGAAGCTGCAAACAGGATTCAACACAAGAACGTCTTCGGCCGTGAAAGAACTAAAAAAAAAAAAATCACAGTGGACCAAACATTCGAAGGCAGTGTGTGAAGTCCTCGCTACTCCCTTTAAGGCCCTAACACGGCGAGGACACGACAACGAGGACGATGAAGGCTTTTGTTTTGGCCAACTCAACGACGACCGCTGACGACCAACCACCGCGTACCTCGTAAGGTAGGTACGTCTAATGGGAGAATTATGAATGAATTATAAAACGCTGAAAATGGCGCTGGCGTTGTCAGCCCCGGGTCTCTGAGTGGAAAAAGAAAAGTAGAGGTGGAGACGATGGATAAAGAAACCGTACACCGAGTGAAGAGGCTTTCCCATGAAGCCTCTGAACAGCCAATCAGAGAGATGCCTTTTAACAAACGCGCTGACCGACGCAGATTCAACATGTCGATAAAGGCCGATAAGCGCGGGCTGATGAGTCGCGACGGAGCTGCGCACACGAGGGCGACGATCCTCTGGGTGTGTCAGTGTTTCCGGAGTCTTCGTGAAATCACGCCATGAATGATTCAACGTATTCAAAGTGAACGTTTCTGCTTGTGACCTCGTTAGAGATCTCACCCGGCCCTCGCACCACTCCTTTATCGACACGCACCTCTGCGGCGGCTCCCATCATCCTCCAGATAAATTATTACTTCTTTTTTTTTTTCTGTTTGAGTGGATCCCTCGCCTCCATATGCTGCCTGCCCGTATGGAACATATTAAAGCCTAATTGAATTGCTGGTTTAATTACGTGTGAATGTATAAAGTTGAGGAGGAGTTGGGCTACGTGTGTCCCTGTGTTTGTCTGAACCTGCAGACTGAACAAACTGAACAACAACGACATCTCTAAAAGGAAAGAATTACATCTATTTGACTTCTTTACTTTCTCTTCTCTTTTCAGTCAAAACATTCGGAGCCTTGTTCTGACAGCCGTGTGACATGGTGACATGTTTCCAATGTGAACGTTAGCATCAAAGCACGTGTTTGTATGTAGCTGCTGCTCTGTGTACGGTATGTGATGATTTGCCTCCAGCGAGTATTAAATAGTAAATCATGAAGTTTTCTCTGAAGTTGGTGTTCTCTAACTTCACTGCAGGTTTCTTGTTTCACTGCTCAGCCTCAGACGAACACATCTGTTTCCATGCTGCTGCCGTGCTGTGACACCCACCCTGCCCTCCTTGCAGTAGGCCAGCAGCTTGTCCTCCTCCTTCGGGTGGAAGACGATCGTGTCCGGGGTAAAGGAGATGGACTGGCGCTGGAAGGAGGAGCCTTCGTCCGTGCTGATGAACAGCATCTGATCCCTTTCGTTTATGGAGGAACCAACCAGCACCACCTGAGAGACAAACAACGGAGAGAGAACAGGTGAGAGGTGAAGGGGTGAAAGGTGAACGTCCTGAAGCGTATTCATCGCCTCCTCATATCAATACTTGTGCATGTTAATTCCCCTGCTGGCGCTGATGGAACTGATGAAGATAAATACATGCAGGGCCACGTGTGCACATTTATTCAAGGCCGTCCTCCAGGCCATAAAAACTCTCCAGCAGCCGTCCATGCTGCTTAGACCGCAGTGGCACAGTATTGATTATCTATTCAGAGTTTTATGGCTCATAAAGTGAGGGCATTAAACACGGTTCACACCACGACCTGCCAAACAACCAATCACAGTTATGTGTCTGACACCCGGCAGAAGGCTCCAATAAGAGTTATCAATAAGGACTAATGAACCAGACGCAACCTTTGAGAATCTGAGGGACTCTGGGAACCGTGTGGCCCCGCGTCCACCTCACATTTTTCTCCACACAGAAACACACCTGATTTGCTCTCGGTAGTGTTTTGTGCCCGGAGAAGAAAAGGGCAGCACGTCCTGTCTCTATGGCAACAGTCTGTTAAGTATGGCCGCTGAATGACCGGCACTGCACTGTCACTTTTTACTGCTTGATTTACATCTTAGATCGTTTATTCCTCAAGCAAACACGTGAAGTGTATTTTACATGCGACACGATGTAAAATAAACAATTATGTGAATTGTAACATGTGAACTCTTTGTAAAACAACTAGTGTTCTTAAGGTTAGAGATTGGTTTAACGTCAAAGACAATGAAGGGGTCTATTTGGGGGTCATTCCTTCAGACTGTGAAAGATAAACAGTTTGGAATTGAAGTAAAAACAGATCCTTAGGATACATTGGGGGAGATAAGAAGTTACCCCCATGGTGACCTGTAACCTTTGAAGTCATATGTCCTGAGGAACCACAGGGGGTGCAGGACTGTAGGAGAAGACGCTGATCTGAACTGTTGATCAAAGCCAAGTAAGGTGGTAAATGTTCTGATGTTGCTTTGACCGATGCTGTATAAATACTAGTGTCTTTCTTTGTTCAGGGGGTTCACCATAGGCTGGTGACTCTCCCAGGTATCATGGCTAACCTGGACTGATGCTGTTTCTTGTCTTTGTAAATTTCTTATATTACAAGCAAGTCAGTGTCAGCGGATATTTCTTCATCATCTACACATCATCGTCAAAGGAGGACTTGAGAAACTACACACGGAAATACACATTCTGTCTGGAGGCAGAAAAGCTACAAGGAGTCTCACACACGAGGAGAGCAGGTGACAGATCTGCAAAACATTTCTACAGACGGGTCGCCTGCTGCTGTCAACGCTCTCTGCTCATCGAAAACAACAGAAGAAAGAAAAAGGCGGGGCCTGAGAGTGACTCTTTAGGTATGTACGTCATCCATGTATGATGTATCTGTTCTGCTGCTTTTCACAAACTGACTGAGTATGTCAGTGCTGAAGAATCCCATTCAGAGGTGTTCACATGCTGATGCTAATATGACGCTTTTAGCAAACAGACCGCAGGAGCCGGGTATCGACCCGCCAACCTTCTGACACAGAAACACAGCTTCAGAGTTTCTGCTCTTACTGCAACAGTGCAGATGGCATAAAAAGAGACCAATGGATCAAAGACCAAAAAGTGAAAGCAGATTATTGCACAGTTTGATTAGTGTTTGGGTTTTAAACATCCAACGACGTCGAGCACACAGGACGTACAACTAGAGCCTTGAGAAGTGAACTCTGCACACTCTAGTCTTCCAGCTTCAGCATTTATTTGAAACTCCTCTCACAACACGTGGTTCCCTCTGGAGCTCTCTGATGACTCGGGTTCAAACAATCGGTTCATTGGGAGTTTAACACAAACAGCATCTGCTTTGTGAAAAGCTTCAGGGCAGAAACGTTCCAATCATGGGGAAGTTTAAATCTTTAAAAACTCACCAAGTTAGAGTCTAAACTGTCCTTTGTTTACTCCTCCACTGTGCACAACGGGAGATCTGACGTCTGCAAGTCATCTCTTTGACGAACACCCAACACATTTCAAATGAACGACTCAATGGGATGTTTTCAGTCTCTTTACCTTCCTCATTAAACGTCTTTCCTCCGCATCGGCTCGTCAGGCTTTAACTTCTCACTCCTATAACCTCCACACTCCGAGGCTGCAGCTCATTTACTTATCATATTCAATAAATTACAAGAATTTGACTGCACTGTCTGAGACACACACACACACACACACACACACACACACACACACACACACACACACACACACACACACACACACACACACACACGTTCAGCATTCTGCTCATGACTGCAGTTAGTCAGCCAGCGGAGGGAGCCTCACGTCTTGCTGGCTGCTGTACTTGAGTGTGTGTGTGTGTGTGTGTGTGTGTGTGTGTGCGTGTGTGTGTGTGTGTAACTTGTTCTGAACTAACTCCACTGAGCTACATGCTCAATTAAAGGGCCGGCGTTTGTGTTGGTGTGGCTGCCAGAGGACGAGCAGAGGAGCTGCGATGTGCTGGTTTTGTGAGTGCTGAGTGACGTGTTGGTAAAAGTCCAGCACATCCCCTGGAAAGCTGAAGGTTTGGGGCCTTGCTCAAGGACACCTGGGAGGATTAACTCCAAGACGGAAGAGTTCCTCCACTGGATTTAGGGATTAAACAAATACTCCCTCTCTCATAATCCTGAATTTCTTCAGTTTAAAGTGCTGCTGGGCTACGATAGCATCCAGAGTTTTCAGTGACATGTTGAAATATTTCATTTCTGCTTCGTGTGTCTGACACGGAGAGATTCCTCATTTAAACGTCTGTGTGTGTGGTTCTTCTTCATGTCTCTGTCAGACAGGAGCATCACTCAGCTCAACCTGCCTCAGACCGTACATCTCCACTTGAAGGACATCAATCACTTTGACCTGCTCGATGGGCACCTGGAGGACGTACGCACAAAGCCGCCCACACAGATCACATCAGCAGCCGCTGCGAGGAAATGAACAGTCAAGAAAAATCCAGTTTGATTCATTGTGAGTCTGAGAGATGTTAGAATAACGAGGTCATATTGTGTGTGTGTGTGTGTGTGTGTGTGTGTGTGTGTTGCAAATGATGAGAAAATGCAAAGTCAGCCTTTTTTTTAAATAAGCAATAAAAATCTGGACGTCTCTGCCAGAAGTTATAAAAGAGGCAAACCTAAAAATGTCAAATCCACGTGACCGTAGTTCCAACCTCGTGAGCATGTTGCAGACTTCTCTGATCATCAGTAAAGTTTCAATAATGTCTTCACTGATCAGTGTGAAAAATACCTTGATCTGTTGAAGGCCTTCTTGCTGTTTTTACTTCAGACAGGTGAATGAGGGGTGCAACATTTGTGTTTTTATTCACACTGGTTCCATCGACGCAGGTGATCCAGACGCAGCCGGGCTCTCGAGCAGATGGAGCTCCCCACAAACCTTCAGCCAGCTGATCTGGCTCGATCACCACCCGCTTCCCTGACGCCAAGCCTCCACAAGCCGACTGTCGTCCCCGTGATCACTGCCGGCCTCACTCACGCTGCGACCTCCACCTCAACAGGAAGACCAAAAAATCCTTCCTGCACGAGTAACGCCTTTAACCGGCTGGTTTGTAAAGCGTCCCGAGTTATGAATTTGCGTTTTACAGATAATGATTGACTGATCATAGAGTTAAAGGCTTTTAAAAAGGTCAAAACGTCCGCACAGACCACTGTGGGACTCCTGTAACGTTTGCATACATTCAGCCCTCTCAGCCTCCAGCTGCAGTGACTTCACTTTCCAACAAGTGGCAGTCTTGTCAAAGTGTAAGCCTCCTTCCTTTCATACTGAAGCTTCACTCCTCACTGATAAGACTGTGATCAACTTTTTGGGGAAGCAGAGAAGAAGGAGGATTGTGGGAGTTTAGCAGTCCCCCTCCTGCAGCACAACTTATGATCCCCCGCATTTAAAACACTTTGATATATTCTCCCTCCGTCGCCGCTTCCTCTGAGTAATAACTCCGAGCTGGGGGAGCACAGAGCTGCTATTGTGCGCTGCAGATAAAAGCAGACGCTAAACTTCCTGCGTCTGCTCTGGAGACCATCAGGGTGTGACACATTAAAGGGACTTATAGGAACACAACTTGGCTCCTTTTATTCCCTCAAAGAAAAAAAAAACAGACTTAAACAGCAGCGAGACGCGCTGAATCTGCGTGGCGTTTGATAATCATTGGATCGCGGCGGATCTGACGCAGAGAGCTGATCGCTGAGGGAGTCTTGCCGTGTTGACACACATCACAGGGAATCAGCTCTGTAATCTATTACAAAACAACACAATCTACTTAGAAGCTCAGAATAGCTCACGGAGGAGTGCTGGCGTGCAGCTGCAGCATGAGAAGCATGACCGTCTGCAGCCGGAGGAGGACAATGATGGTGCATCACCTCTGCATCGCATGCCTCACCTCTGAGCAGCTGAAGGGTTTTACTGCTCTTCTATACAATGGAGAAATCTTGTACATGATGCACACACACGCTCGAAGGCAAACACACCTGGAGAGGATATAATCGGACTGCTCACGTGCACAGGAAGAGCGACGAGCTGCATAAATGAAGCCGGTGAAACAGAGAGCTCCACCAGTCATTTTTAACCCCTGTTGTCGCGAATTTGCATCAAACCGCTTCGGCTCCAAATGCAGCCAAAATAGCGTCCGTATTCCTCCACTGCCGGTTGATGCACTTTCAATACAAACCTAGGAACCTTTAGCAAGCATGAGTTTGTCATAGGAGACAGAACAACATTCCCTTTGATGTGCTATTTTTATGTAATATCTATTTATGTGCCTTTTTCAAATAAACGTTCTCAACTTAATTTAGCATCGACTTGAAAGCAGAAACACGTGTAAAAAATTGTTTTTAATACTTGGAAATAAATTCAGGCGTCAAGGGGTTAAAAATCTGAAAGTAGCAAATATTTACTACAACTCAGGTGAAGACCGTGTTCACGTGTGCACATGAACAGCCGGTGGCAGAAAGTGAGCTGTGTTGCATTAACGGAGGATCATCCAGCAGATGTAAAACACACACACACACATGCATGCTCACATATGTGCTCCAGAAAAAGCTGCTTGAAACGGTGAAGAAACTATTTTACAAAAGCCTACAGCGTATGGTTGCCCATGACAACCATGCCCATGCTGGTCATGGAGTGTTCCAGTGATCATACTACCGTATGAGGAAACACGTGAGGGTGGCTGTATCACAGACTGGGGCACAAAGCTTTCAGATCTGTGTCCATTAATGGCAGCGCCCACAATCTTCTGACCGGCGCTAATTGTTGCTACGTTAGCAAAAGGTAACTTCTGCTTCCCTGGTACTGACAGATATGTTTCAACAGCTCCATGTGTTTTACAGTTTTCCCTTTATTCCAGTAAATATGAAAACAGTGTGTTTCTTTGTGTCCTGGCTTTAGCAGCAGCTCTCGATCGGGAAATGATCCCACTCAAAGATCGAGTAAGATTCAATTCTCCTCCGCCATCGGTGTTGACAAAGCTGATATCAGGAGCCCCGCTCCTTCTCGCTGTGCACCGAAAATAACGTTTGTTGTGTATTGAAGATGCTGCTGCCAGCACAGGTGCTTTATATTATGTAATTGCTGTTCACATTTGTTTGCAGTTTGCAGTTTTCAGGCACTGACGCATGTTCAATGCATTGGACTCTTTGTTTTCCATTCTCTCTGATCATCCCTGCAGTTTCCCCCCGTTGGACCTCTCTCTCTCTCTCTCTCTGTTCCAGCAGTAAAGATGGTTGAATGAGAAGATGGACATGCAATACCAACGAGGCCCGAGCTTTCTCATCGACATGTTTGTGTACACACATTAACGAGCTCATTCCGTGCACATCGTTAGCTGCTCACGGCACAATGCTTTCCACTCAATTACACACAGTATGTAAACGCTTGTGGTTCTGGTTGCCACTGGGAGAGAGAACCTGTGAGGCTGCGGCTCGATGGGCCGAGGTCTGCTGGGAATGAAGAGCAGAGAGACTGAGAGGACACCAGCAGACGGAAGGAGACGACGACGTAGCACCCGTTCAATGACTCGAAATCAAACCTCAACACTTCCTGGTAGCAGCTGCTGTTTCTGCAGGACTTTTTTTGTTTTGACCAGATTCACTGACTTCAGTCAGAGATCAGCTCTTTCAGCCCTCCAAACACCTACTTCAATTATGGAACCAATTTGAACCTTCAGAGAAGCTTTAGGATGAGACGACATTCAAAGTTGATGTAATGGACTTGTCAAAACTAAACACAACCAAAGTGGTGGCAATCATTGAAAATGCTAACACCAACTGCCTTCACTCCTTCCTGCAGGTTTTCTTCTAAAAAAATATATACTTTATTTAACCAGGTAATCAACCCATTGAGATCAGGTTAACACCCAGAGATCTGAGCTAAAAGTCGAGATTATCAGGACATGGGCTATGATGTCATAAAATGATAACTGATCATTCTATCTGTCTGCTTTAATTGATTTACATGATGCACCAACGATAAGGGCTCTCCATCAGTGTGTTCTGAGGATTTAATAAAATAGATACAAAATATTTATTTTGTATAATTTTAATATCAATCCTGCTTTCCTTGAACATTTCAATGTTTCACTCATTCAGAGGCGTCAATTCATCTGGCACCAGCAGCTGTTTCAGGCAGTGAAGATAAAGAACTCATCGTTCTTGTTGCTGATGGCCTCGTTTGCTTTCTGCAGCTCATAAAGAGTTCTCAATATTATTTTCAGGTTGTTTCCATACTCAGCTAAAAACTCCTCCCAGGAGCTTTAAAATCCTCTTCTAAGTAATGTTTTCATTTCGAGCCCTTGCTGCCGAGGTCTTCTTAGGATACAGCTGAATCTGCTTCAGTGATGCTCTGTTCACATATTTGCTTTCATCACACTTGAGAACTCTTCGACTCTGCTGAGATAATTCCTCGTGTTGCCAGAGCGGTCCCGCTTTTGTCGATATCTTCAAACGAGTCAGTCAGGCCAGTATCAACAAATGTCACTGGATTAAGTTAATCCTTCCAACAAGCTGCCTCACTATGGAAACAACAGCAATTGTCTCCTCTCTTTGTCCTTTTTTTTTTTCCCCACTCGGTCAATAAAAAAGAGATTTGAAGCGTAAGCTGAAGCCGTGCAGGAGTTGCAGCTTCCTCCCGCTCGGGTCTGTGCAGGAGAGGTGGGACATGATGCGTTTGGTTGAAACAGAGTAGCAGGGAGGTGAACATGGGCGACAGGTTGTCCTGCGAGGTGTCCGATACGGACAGACGAGAGGTCTGAGAGCGTCTACTCCCACCTTGGCTAACGCTCAAGTGCATTAGCTGGAGGAGGCCTCATGCATTATACATGTTGCTGCTGCTTTTGTACAACAGCAGAGGTGACTGAAACACGCTTCAGCTGTGAAAATCCCACATCCTGGCTCAAGATCAGAGGGAAACACACACACACACACACACACACCCACACACACACACACACACACCCTGTAAAGGGTCAGCTTTTACAAATGACCTCCACGCCAGAGTGGATTAAAAATGTAGCATGCATTTTGTGAACAAACACACCTGACTGGAGAGACACCTGTAAACAAGTGTTGTTGTAAATCTTTTTTTTTTTTCTCATTGTCCATCGAAACTTTATCTTTTCTTCTTACCGTTGCCTCTTGTATTTGTATTAATGACCTTCATAACTCCTTCAAAAAACGTTTCCCGCATTTTTATTTTTTGTGCCCTGTCATGCAAATGAGATCAATTCAATCATTTGTTCAACCTCAATATGAAATCATAATGAAGGTATAATAACTCGTCCCTTACTCACATTAATCCGTCCGTACATCCGTCCTCATGTGTTTTACATGTTTGCTTCTCTGAGTGCCGATGTAAACTGCTTTCACGTAAACTGTTTTATGACTGTGTGGTGGCGTCTGCACTTGTCTATGCAGGGGTCTGCTGGGGAGGAGGGAGCACAGAGAGAGAGACTGAACAGACTGGTCAGGAGGGCCGGTTCGGTCCCGGACTGTCCTCTGGACTCTGTGGAGGATCATGGGTAATCCCTCTCCACCCCCTGCATGACACTGTGGGGTCTCTGAGCAGCTCCTTCAGCAGCAGACTGAGACCCCCACCCTGCAGTCAGTCATTCATCCCATCTGCAGACTGTTTAACATCATCACATGACTCTGATGTTTAATAATCATCAACATCATCACTGCTGTTTTTAATCTGATCTGTCTTTACATAAGTGAAAGTGTACAGAGTGTGTATGCCTAGAATTAATTAATTATATTGTATTTCTGCTGCTGTATCTTATTTTATTTAACTCATGTAAACTTGCTCATAGCTGTTTTTTTCAACCTTTTTACCATCAATGTCGTTTATATTTCCTGTTTTCCTGGTGTGTTTTTTTAACAACCAAATGTCCATCATTGGGGATCAATAAAGTTTATCCTTGACTCTTAAGCTAACTCTGGTACAATCCATCACATGGCCTCATTTATGTTTAATACCGAAATACATGGTTCCTTTTTTTAAACGATAAAAAAAGAAAAGATTGTGTCGACTATCAAAAATGAAATCGGCTGTAAAAGATGAAATTCTTGTTCAATTAAAGTTCTGGTTTTTTTATTTATTATTTTACTGTTAACAATCTAGAGACTGCTGACATTACAGACAGAGATTACAATGCTTTTATAACTGGGACATGTGGGTTACATCTTTCTCTTCAAAGCCATCAAAAAAGCAAAAGCACATTTTACCTGAGAGAGCAGAGATGTTTCCTTCACACAGCCTGTTGTGTTATTGTGAGTCAAAATCGACTTTTTTTTAAAAACCACACAAAGTTGCACCATAACACAAAGAAACGTGCAGATCAAGACGGCAACAAGCCGGCAACTCCAAAGTTTGGCAGAGTGACGTTTGGTGGCTTTGAAGAGAGTGATGTAACAGCTGCTTCTGGTTGGGAAAAAGAAGGCTCCAAGTGGAGCAATGGAAAGGTTGTTCTCAGCGGGGATCCTGTCTGTAATGTGTCAGACGCTATGAACAAAACTCTGAGCCTGGCAGTGGGAAAAAAAAAAAAAAAGCACTTCTGATAGACGTCCTGTGATTGAACACGTTTGCCCTGAAAGACAATGATGCAGCCGTTACAGCCTGACGAGATCTAACGGTTATAACGGCAAAATCTGTAAAATGAAAAGGTCAACGTTTGCAAGCAGAAGGAGTCCCCATAAAAGGTAAAGAAAGAGACGGAGAGAGGGAGTGTGTGTGTGCTAATGCTGAGACTGTCAGTAAAGAGAGATTCAATGAAGGATAGTGTGTGTGTGTGTGTGTGTGTGTGTGTGTGTGTGTGTGTGTGTGCATGCCCCAGATTCAGTCTGTTATCTGAGCTATACTCCCTCCATCTAAAGCCTCCCAAAGCGCAGAGATTGTGACTGACAAGAGCTTGGATACACTCCCCTCTCTGTCTCTCTCTCTCTCTCTCTCTGTCTCTCTCTCTCTCTCTCTCTCTCTCTCTCTCTCTCTCTCTCTCTCTCTCTCTCTCTCTAGCGTACACATGAAAACACACTTTTCAAACAACTATTCAGAAATTAGATGCAAATGAGGTATGCTCTGGTTAACAGGGCCAAATGAAACACAAAGGTTTGCAGAACATCAGACAACACAAAGAAGACAATGTGTTTTCGTGCCCTAAAAATAAAACTGGCTCACAACGAGTAAACAATGACTTTTTTAAGGCGGATTATTTGAGCCCTTATCGGCGTCTCGGGCTTTTTTATAAATCCCACGAAATGCAGATGCTGCGTTGTGTTTTAGGATTTTAAACTCAAAGCGTTATCTCCAAACCAAATGTGCCTTTTCAGCTTCTCTTCCATGTGTAAATGAACCAGCTATCTAAATGAATCTATAATGGAGCGTGACACTTTCTTGTTGCAGCTGGAAATAAAGAAATAAACAAACAAAGGGAGCAGTTATTTTCTGGTTCTTTAACCTGCACTGGCACCGAGTTTAGCTTCTTTGACTGAGGCGAACTCAGTGTGCAGACAAGTGGTCCCTGATTTAAGACCTTCATGTTCACATTTAATCTCATGAGTTATGAAATTAGACGCATAATCTACATGACGTCTAAAGATGATCTAACAATGGTGCTTTGAGGTACCGTCAGACAGCCGCTTCACAGCACCTTAAATCTTGTGTTTTGTCAGACAATTCATTTAGCAGACGCTTTGATCCTTGTGAGAAATATTAAATAAATAAGTAAAACACAAGCAAGGATCTAGAGAAGAGGAATCAACAACAGGAAGTGAAAACAAACAGCTTCAAGTCTGAGCAGACACACAGGAAGTGACCAGAGGCAGAGCACTGTCCACTTACTCACAGACTGCAGTCGGACTGCAGAAACATGTTCTTAAGAGTTTTAATTAGCATCATGACCATCGTTAACACCTTCGTCATCATCATCCTCCTCCTCCTCCTAATCATCATCATCATTATTCGGGTTGTGGGTGTTCACAAAGACCTGGGTCTTTCGCTTTTTCTTAAAGGTGCAAAGGAGCTCTGCAGATTAAAAGGAGTTTGGCAGCTTGTTCCACCACCGGGGGGCGACAGAGGAGAAGAGTCTAGTTGGCGTATTAGGACCCTGTTATGAAGGTTGGATTTGAACTGAACAGTTCAGTTTAACCAGCTCTGAAAACACGCCCGGACCTTTCCACCTTCATGAAGGAGAGAACAATACTTTCTATATTCTATATTATTTATTATTTATTTATTTATTTATTTATTATTTTTGCCCTGAATTTCCCTCGGGATCAATAAAGTATCTATCTATCTATCTATCTATCTATCTATCTATCTATCTATCTATCTATCTATCTATCTATCTATCATATTCTGACATTTAAATGTTTTAACCCGGGTTTAGTAGATCGGTCTTATTTAAGAGTAAATTAGTTGTGTTTTTTTTGCATTCTAAATATAGATTTCACTGAGTCTCCTCTTTGATCTATTTCTCCACATTTCAACATTTGCTTGATGTTCTGCTTGGCTCAGCTGCCTCTCTTTGTCTCTCTCTCTCTCTCTCTCTCTCTCTCTCTCTCTCCCTCTCTCTGTGACGGATCTCTTTATCTACATCACTCCTCCAATATCTCCCCCGTCTCCCTCCAGGTCTCTGTCAGTATCCCTCTCTGGCTGTGGATGAGAGACGTCGGGTCTGAGCTCTCCATTAGAGGACAACGATCACACCTCAGGAAAATCTCTTTTCCTCTTTCTTTAATTACGTCCCTCAGTCAGGTGTGTGTGTGTGTGTGGGAGCAATTATTCCAGACTTAATTACATAAAGTAAAAAAAAAAAATACACCTGTCTGCCTGAAGCTGTGTGTGTGTGAGTGTGTGTGAGAGAGAGAGAGAGAGAGCGAGAGAGAGAGAGAGAGAGAGAGAGAGAGAGAGGAAGGCGCTCTCTACATGGTGTCTACAACACCTTTTCCTCTGTTACTAATGGCTGTCATTCAATCGTCAACAATCCTTCCCCCCACAACACACACACACACACACACACACACACACACACACACACACACACACACACACACACACACACACACACACACACACACACACACACACACACACACACACACACACACACACACACACACACACACACACACACACACACACACACACACACACACACACACCTCTGTCATACACTGCGAGGCATTGTTAGCGTTCATCTCCATGACAACTCTATTCTGGTCTGCGAAAACAATATAATAATGCCACAGTGATAACCAACAAGTGAGCTGAATTTAAAATGGACTATCTATTTATTGGCAGATGAAAAGTCGGACTGCAGGAACACGCCTGACCTCGCAGACAGTCGGGCTTCTTCATTAACACAGAATGAAAACGACTCCTTTAAACTCCTCACAGTAACGACAGAGATCTTTTCAAACGCACGACAAGTGCAGACTGCCAGGTGGTTTTTTTTGTTATTTGTGCTCATTCTATTCTATTGCATAACGCAGGCAAATGGGCGCCAATTTAGACCAGTCAGGTGTGAAATGTCACGCCAAGAAAAAAACACATAAACTGCTCTGGAAAGTGAGGTCACACAGTTAGACTCTGGTAAGGTGGTGCTGGAGGGTGAGTGTGTTCTTTGGAAAGCAAAAAGAGAATTTTAACTGATAGAATAGTTCGTAGTCGTGACCAGATCATTATATAATAATTAGAAATGATATGATAAAGAAACTTTCAAGGGTAGGTCGGTCATTTCCTCCACATGCTCTTTGTAAGATTTTATGTGAAACTTATGTCTTAAAGTCCTGACAGAAACTTTACAGCTCCTGATCCCCAAAATAAAGTGTGAGAGTCTGTGGACTCACTGTCAATGGAGGTTCACCGTTGGGCACAGCCGGGCACACTGATAGGCCTATCCAAACACTGGAAGAGCAACATTAAAGAAGGCAACAGCCGACACACCACAACATTATTTTAGTTCCTAACGATCCCCACTTTAGGAACCACTTTAGGGGTTTAGGTGGCCCGTAAAGATGGATTCAAAGCGGTGTTAAGGAGCACCTTAAAAGGATGTTTATGGGGACCTTAAAGCGACCACAAGACACCTTCAAACAGCCACTATAGCAGAGTTTGAATCAAACACATATTTCATTAAAAATGTGAGGCAGCCTGCAACCGAGCAGCCTGAATTTGTGTTCCGTTATGCCTGCTCTGAAAACACGTCTGGCTCGTTTTCATCTTCATACTATCAGCGTTAATTAAGCCATGAGTGGGATTCCCCTCCTGAAGATATTCTGCATGTTTTAGGCGCGGAGATTCTTGAATTCTGACAGTGCAAAAGGTTAAAATCGCAGCTTTGGCACTGGCCTGCTCGGTCACTGGAAAGGCTTCGATTTGATGATGAAGGTGTAGCTGTAGGTTGACTACAAAAAGGGTTTCTTGGTTAAAGCTTTCAACACATCACAAGGGATATATAGAGCTGCTGTTTCTATACATTCCTTATAAATGAGAGAAAGCCACATCACCAGACCATGATACATCCACCAGGCCATGATACATCCACCAGGCCATGGTACATCCATCAGGCCATGATCCATCCACCAGACCACGATACATCCACCAGACCATGATCCATCCATCAGGCCATGATCCATCCATCAGGCCATGATCCATCCACCAGACCATGGTACATCCACCAGACCATGATACATCCACCAGACCACGATACATCCACCAGACCACGATACATCCACCAGACCACGATACATCCACCAGGCCATGGTACATCCACCAGACCATGGTACATCAGAGATGAAAACATGAGGAGGAGAATACGGAATCTTTCACACGCACATACAGTAAATATGAATCTGAAAAAAAAAGCATTTCAAGTGAAGTTCAGCTGTTAGACGAAGACATCTGAATTTGTGATGCTGCTGAGATTTCATGTTGCTTGATTTCCTTGTTAGAATATCGATTGAAGGCGAACTCTACAAAGACATTTTACATCTATTTGGCTTGTCACCCAGAACTCATTCACGTCCATACTAATCTGCCACCTGCTTTATTCAGCCCATGCTCGCTGAGCCCGGAGGTTGTCCCAGCTTGCTTTGAGTGACGGGAGGGCTTCACCCTGTCCATCACTCGTCCCGTCACATAAATATATAAACAGACAACCGCGCTCTGAGTCGACCTTCTTACTCTGAGATGACTTTGACTAAACTCTGTTATCATTCTCTCCGGCTTCAATCACTGACTCCACAAACTCATCAGGAAAACTTGAACAACAACAACAACTAATAACTTGTTTCCATATTTCTCATTACTGCACTCACTCGTGGACACTGTGACGGCTGAGATAAGACGGAAAGAGGGGATCTCATGTCCAGTAATTTTGCTTCTGATTCATCTGCAAATTGAAAACTTTGTTGTTATCTCTGCAGGACATTGTGTTACACTACTCATTACTGATGGACTGTTTCAAAAAAGGACTCGACTGTATATCTATTGAAAGCATTATATTAAATTGTCAAGACACATTTTTAAGCAGCTGCATTAATGACTGCTTTCAGCCAGTTTATTGAGGAGAGCTTCCACACAAAACAAAACGTTTTTGAGGTGAGCTGCATGTGTGACGCTTTACCTTGACTTTTGTCCTGCTAATACATTTTTGTTGTAAAGTTGGGGGTGAGCTGATGGCAGAAAGTGGCCTTCCCATCACAACGTGAGCGTGCAGGATGATTGGATCAGTGCGATCTCTGTGCACCTATTAAAGCAGCTTCGTTTAGTTTGTCTCCGCTCTTTTTGTTTCTGATGTCACTCTGTCAAACGACACATAACATTTATAGAAATATTGTCATTTTAGCATCGTATAGCTCTGTTGCTTCATCTGTAATGTTGCCGTTGTTCTTTTGACTTCCTGTCTTGCCTCAGGAGACCTTCGCCCCTCAACTCACCTTCCCTGGATAATCTCCGGCTGTGAGGTGTGAACGAGCAGATCAGGAGGACTTCAGGGACCGTCCTGCTAAAATGCTCAGGAGTGCATGTGTGAAAGCAGCTCCATGTCCATGTGACAGACGAGGAGCATCTTCTTGTTGATCTGTGGTGGTCTGCAGGACTCTTTACTGTGAGCACTTCACTTTAACTGTGCAGGTGCTTTTTTTTACTGAATTAATGCATCCGTCGTTAAAAAAAAAAAGGAGGATAGCTTGACTGACCCTCACACACCTCCGTCTGCCTGCCCCGCCCCCTTCAGCTCTGCCTGGCAAAATTCAATTACCACTTATCACCAGTGACAGCGAGCTTCACTCTGACTCGCATACATATCCCTGCTGCTGGACACACACACACACACACACACACACACACACACACACACACACACACACACACACACAGACACACACACACACACACACGCACACACACACACTCACACACAGATGCAGACATACACAAAAGAACCCCAGGGAGACACACAGGAAATCCCAACAGGGTAGGTCAATCACTTTCATACTATTCTGTAATCTATTTGTAATTCGTGGTCATTTTCAAAAGATTGCTTTAATACTGTGCCAATAAAATAATGTTGTTATGTGATTGTCTTTATTACATTTAAAATGGCCAAAATGATAACATTAACGTCTGTTATATTATCGGTTGCTTCACATGAACCGGTATCTTAAGACAAAAACAAAAAGTCAAGCATAATAACCATTACCAGAGAGGATGAGGTGTGTGTGTCAGTGAATGAGTGTGTCGGCATGTTGAGTGGTATCAACCTAAACGAACATAAGCAGACTACAACATAACAAGGTGCAAATGAGGCGCTGTGACGCTGAGGGTGGATGAGACAGAACGAGAGGAGGACTGAGCTCAAACAGCCAATGCTGTGAGGTCTGCCCAGGTGTGGTGGAACACCACCCAGCAGTGACCTGCGGGGACTCAAACACACTACAGCAGGCTCTGCTGGGGCCTCATACAACCCACTTAGTGAGTTTGTTTTCTCAGAAACAAAACGGTTCCTTTAAACGTCCATGTTTGAGATAAGACGCTCAATCGGGTTTATTTATTTCAAGCTGAGCAGCATGGTGTTCTGAAGGATCTATGTTTAATACAAATCACCAGGGCTAACATCTCTGACGTGATGCATCCCCTCTCAGGGCTTTCAGCTGAAGACAGCCGTGCACAGCAGCCAAGTTTTTGTTTTCTCATTTTATCTAAATCTCTGCCTTTCCATATTTGGCTTTTTCTCTTTGTTCTGCAGTTTGAACCAGTCGGGGAGTCATGTAGGATAAACTCAACTACATCTTAGCTACTTGAGCTTTGAATCGCTATTTTCCACCGTAAGGTCAATTTTCAGCACCATGGAGAGCTCTCAGGAAGAAACGATCCCAGCTCTCAGCCACTGGAGAGCAGCCGTGGTCACCTGCCGTTTTATCACGGCGTTGGGAGCACAGAATGTGCTCGTCGCTCCAAATTCAATCATCGCTGAACCTGCCAGTTACAGAAACAGACCCGAAATGGGCTCAAACAAAAACACGAGGGTGGATAATGATCTTAATTGCCGGGGAGAGGTTTGATAGTGTCTGCGTGGGAACAAAAACCCATTAGCTCGATCATTTCACAACAGTGTTGCAGGGCACTTGTGTGCTGGAGATAATTGATTTGAACAGATATGGAGTATTTAATTGGCTGGCTGACAGTGTTTGGGGGAATTTGACGAGAAGTGGGGTTTTTTTTTTAATAAGGAGAAACTGCAGAATGGAAGACTTCAGTGAGATGTGATTCTATTTTTAACTTCTACAAAGTTCAACTCACGAGTAGAATAAATCCTGAGAATCCTGGCTTGTGCTCTTTATATGACTTGAAGTGGACTGGCCTTTCTATTCATGAGTAAAGGACCAGGATGTCACAAGGAGATCGTCGGCCATCGGTCTCAGTTGGATTGTCGGTGAGTGACATCGCCCTACCCGTCACTACCTGTTGGCCCTCCTTGGACCCTTTCACCCGCCCCGTCTGCCTTTTTCTTTTTCTTTTTTTTTGGGGGGGGGAATTGGTCTCTGTGAGAAGAATCTCTCTGATTGGCTGTTCGGAGGTTTCATCTCCAGCTCCCAACACCTGGCTTTCACCGATTTTACTCAAAACTATCGTGCACATAAAAAAAATTTAAAAAAAGAAGTAGCATCTCAAGCAGTTGTGACGTGTGTTTTCCGTCTGGTATAAGGAACAACAGGTCTGAGCAGGTGAGCGTTTCATGGGCAGGTCGAGCCTGGCAGCAGAGCGGAGGGCCTGTTGTCTCGTGCTGACGTGATTGGCTGCTCATAAATCCCAAACAATGTTTTGTTTTGGGGGAATAATGTCGTACAATTGACCTTTTCTGTAATTCTGATTCTGATTGATGGTACATTGTCAGCAGAAAAGTAAAGACAAAATTCAAATCATCAAAGTGTATGATAAAGTGGGTTTACGGTAAGATAGTAAAACAAATGCCTGCTTAAAGTTCCTCCTACAGCTTTAAAAATCCCTCAAGTGACAAACAGTGTTGTTATAAAAACGCTGAATGAGCCACCACTTCATCACTTATATATATAAAAAAAAATTGCTTTTTGATTCTTTGTTATGTGGATTTTCTGAAAACGTCCTGAACACACAACAAAACAAAACCAACGAGCTTCAATTGCCGCCATCAGTCACCAGCAGCACTGAAAGAAGTCAAACAAATGTGCTGAAAACAGAGCAAAGACAATAAATCTGTGCTGAATAAAAAGTACACTCCAGTTTGAATCGATGGAGCGCTGGCAGCTCATCACACTGCATGCTTTTCTATTTCTATAACAACGATTTTCAATTAGAAAGACGTTCTGCAGCTTAGAGCGCGTCGCCTCAAAAAGCTCAATTGTTTTTTTCTATATGTGGAGGAACGTAAGACTAACGTTTTTTCTGCTTCATGTGAAGGTTTCTCTCACATCACCTTTGAGAGGCATTCTTGTTTTCTTTAACAACGTGATACTCAGCTTACTTTGAGTGCGTGCACTGTTCTACTCATCCAGGACGCAGCTAAAGGACAGACTATCTTTAAGATCAGAGTCATCCAGCACACACCAGGATGGTTCAGATAGACTTGAAAGTTTAAAGGTGACATATTCTCCTCCTCTTCTTCAGTGTAAATAAGTCTCAGAGCTCCTCTTCAACATGTGTGTGAAGTGTTGTTGTAAATCCACTCTGATCCTGTATTTGATCATGTCTATAAACCCTTTTACTTCAGCCCTGCTCAGAACAGGCTGTTTCTGTGTCTGTAGCTTTAAATATGTAAATGAGCTGTGTCTGACCACGCCCCCTCTCTGGAAGGGCTCGGGTGAATTCGTTGCTTTCTCGCTCCATGTCCTAGGGGAGGGGCTACTGCAACATGCTGAATTGGATTTTGCATAACATGTGACCTTTGACCTTTCAATGTGTTATATGCACACGTAAACATTTTAATTGCAGGAACAATAAATCGAAATGGACCAAAAATCTCTGGCACACTGAGAATGACTTGTACTTTTACTGTGTGTTTGTTAAACTGAAACTCTTCCCCTTCATTCATCCTGACTTTGGTTTTATCAGACTGTGTGAAGACAGAGTGAAGCTGAGACGCACTAAATGTTCATCAAATAGAAAAATGGGATGTGGCCCTCCTACTTTCTTGAAGTATTTGATGAACGTAGATTGTGGAGCACCGACCTCCTGCTCTACAGATGGTGAGAGGACTAAAGCTTGTACAGTAAGTCAAACCTACTTATTCACACACCGATGGCAGAGACTGCTTTATTTGGCCATTTATTTTTATTTATTTGTCAGTACATATTACTGAACAGCTGTCAATAAAAGATGCCAGATTATAACAAAGGCAGAATTGGCTTCTTTTTATCCTCTGTTTGGGGTGTGCATATGTCTTTATGTCTGGGAGAATATTCCAGTATTTAGTTGGTTTGACTGACAGAGCAGTTTGTCCTGAAGTGGTCTGTCTGTGTGGGACGTCCCAGTCTCCGTGGACTGATCCCACCTGCTGACTTCAGCTTTACAAAGTCTTCAAAGGAGTAGGAGCAAGTCTGTGGCCATCAGTATGGACTCATCAATTCATACACAGTGATACGCCACTGGAAGAAGCAGTGGGAGCAACTTGGGGTTAAGTGTCCAAGGAGGACACATTGGAGCTGTGGCTGCAGGAGTTGGGGATCTCAACTTCAGGTTGAGAGACGATTGACTTCAGAGACGTATTTCTGTCTGTTCAGACGGTTCTTTGAGTGCTGAAGAAGTATGACTCACTTTAAGGAGCTCCTGTTATAAGAAATGACTGACATTATCTTCCCCCGTGTCTAATTGACATCACATTGAGTGACTTTAATGGAGCTATTTTCACGTTTCTCTCATTTCCTGTCAGCTACATTACTAATTAGAGTAGGCAGCTGCATCAGTCCATGCCAAGCTGTTACAAGCAGCAACGTAAAACACTTTAAAACACAATCCAAAGACCTCTCCGTGTTACACAAGCGCTCTAATTACGCCGAGATCTGGATGGAAGGTGACAGGAAGGAGACAGTTTTTCATTTCTGACCGGTAATGGCTCACATTTAGACGATGGATAGGAGACAAAAAAGAGGTTAAAAAAATATATAATGGGGGCTGGAGATTTCAGAGGAAGGCGGTGTGAGCAGGCATTTGTAAAAGAATCACTTTCATATAAAAAACCCAACTCTGAGACATCTCCCATTGACAGGCTGACATTTGAGCAGAGAGACGGTGTGACCTATGAGTGTAAAGACATAATAAGAAGATGTACCACCCTTCAATCCTCATGATGCGTCTTAAAAATAGAGCTTCTTATTACTGCACCCGATGACTAATACCACCATTATTTCTGCCGCTGCTGTCTTTTTTGGTTTGACTCTATTCCAACAAAAAAAAAAAAAACCCTCCCAGCGCTCCCAGAGATGATGAAATGCTACACGAGGTGTTGAAGCAGGAACACATGTCAAGCACTCCACTTTACATTAAAGAATCAGCGTCAGCGCTGGCAGAAACAGAGCGGATGCAGAAACAAGCTGTCGTCCTTTCCCATTAATAATTTTTTTTTTTCTGGTGGGTTCGAAGCTGCCTGGTGACTCATCTGCATATTTGGGTTGAATATCTGAAATTCAGGATCCATTACTTACTTTCACCATAACTAATATAGAGACGTGTTTTTTTGGCGACGTGTGGAGTGAGGCTGGCTGCAGAGGTTTGTCTTATTTTTTTGTCTTATGACCTCCAACAAGGGGCTCCATCAAGCACGGAGAGCGTTCACCACAGGTGCCTTCATGTGAGGACGAGAGCATGCATGAGACAAAGTTAAGATCAAAATATATCCACTTACATTCAACATCTCTTTTTATTAGTGATATTTGTGTTTTTTAAATTGACTTAATGAAACGTTGTCGGCTGTGGGTCAGCGGTGGACTCGCTCGTCTCTCAACTGGAAGCCGGGGGTTTGATCCCCACCTTCTGCAGCTTCATGCTCAACCCAAAGTTACAAGTCAGAATTAAAATTAAAAGTTAGTTAATGCATAAGTTGTTTTTTTATGTCTCGCCTTAAAAGCGGTCTCATATTGTGTCCTCGCTCTGACACAGCAGCGTCAAGTCCACCTGAATTAACAACATCCACATCTATCAGAGGACAGGAGAGAAAGCTCAGCTCAAAAGTTCGATGCCAAGATGACTTGGAATGACTTGGAATGACTCGCCAACGCTAAACATGGAAAGAAAAGAGAGATAGAGCAGAGAGGACAAACCAGGACACTCCTTTATAAAGCTTTTCACAGACGGAGACACATGAGGGAGATGACGTTTTTTTACAGTCAGTTTTTCTTTTAGGTGATCTAACATCGTTGAAATAAGCATATGTGCAGGGGCCCCTGCGTTGGAAGGGCTCCTAAGGGAGGGGATGGGTTTCTGCTGAGCGCTGAGGAGATCCAGCCAGCTCTCTAGAATCACAAACCATGAAAGAATCAGTCCGACAGACAAATGTGATTCAACTGTTTAAGTGTGAGTCAGGTAGAGCTGCAGAAACCTCCCAAAAACTTTAATCCCAAGAGATCAATTAGGAACTTTCTCTCACTTTGCGTTGCTTCTCCTCACCGACCTCAACAGCTTTAAGAAAAATATGTGTGTGTAAAATATGTGTGCAGAGAACTTCACACAGGCTAACTCTCCCATCAGTTAGTCTCACAACAGGAAAGCCTCCTCTGTGTCCATGTGCCCGAGCACGTCTCATCTCCCCTCTGCAGTCAGGCGACTTTAAGAGTTCACAGCGTGGCGTCAGGAAGGAAGCTAATTTAGTAAGTTAACTTGCTCACACTGACAGAACTAATAATCCCTGTTCACACGCCGCCGCCGCCGCCACCGAGGACGCAGCTGGAGCAACTCCGGGTCGAGTGGCTGCAGGAGCTGGGGATCGAACCCTCCACCTTCCTGTTTAGAGGCAACCAACTGAGCCACAGCCGCCCCCGACCATGTATGATTAATGTCAGTGCCTTTGAGAATCCTGCAGCGCGGTTTTACAGAATAACTTGGCTCTTTCACTGATTACAGAACATTATGTAATTTCATATTATGTTGCCATTACATTTCTGTTTCATCAGTAGAACTGGCTCAAAAAAAGCTGCAGCAGCTCTACTGAATCTGCTTGGCTATAAAACACCCTGGTAAAGTGTGTGTGTGTGCGTGTGCGTGTGTGTGTGTGTGTGTGTGTGAGAGTCCTGGCACGCTGCTGCGAAGGCTCCTTGCTGCTGCTGGCAGTGAGGCAGCACTAATGTCCGTGCTTCTTTTAACAGTGCGTCAGATCTGCATGCTGCACTGATAACCTATGAAATACACACAGAAGCTGCACTCAGGAATAAAGAGAAGATGAGCCTAATATGGACTCTGAGACTCTGCCCATTTATCCCTCAAAGATGCTTGTTAGGGCAGCCCACAGTCCTCTGTAGCCATCGTTCTGTGCAGACAAAGTGGATCATGAAGAGTTGCTCTGAGTCCTAATTCTGCTCAAAAAAAGAAATAAAGAAATAAACTGAAGGGATATGAAGAGAGCACCGCCTTAAAGCTTCATGCCAGCTTAACAAAGAGTCATTATATTAATTAGCATTTGGAACAAAAAAAAAAAAAGAGAGAGAGTTCTCGCTTCATCAATCCGATTTGAAAAACAGAGGAAAATATTGCTCTCATTCGTCAGCTGTGATTGTGTATCTGCTTTGTCAGAAATCGAGTGTTCCTGAGTGCATGTGCAGCCTGAAGAACAAACCCGAGAGGAGCGAAGAGAGGAGGCAGCGACAAAGAGGTGAAAGTAACCTCTGCTCCCTGAAATGGAATCTCGTATTGTGTGCTCGGAGCATCAGAAAAAAGCTTTTCAACACCATCTGTTTGAACTGACCCTTCATCCTTGAGTATGATAACGCTGCCCCATCTCTGCTCTTCCATTCCTCCTCCTCTCTGACAGATGGAATAATGAGGCAGTAGGAGAGACACTGAAGTGGACGGGCGAGACCCCTATCGAGAGCGCTGGCTTGAAACCGTCCATGCTTCACTTATTTTTTTTCCTGACTGGTGTCCGAGTGGGCGACAGGAAATCTGTCTGAATCTTTCCACGGCTCCTCCATTAGTAATCTGCTCGTGACAGGCTCACAATGACATCACAGCTCACAGAAAGGTAACAGCCAACAGGAACTCATTTATGTCTCAAACACAAACACTAAACAGTTCATGGCTTGTGAACAGAAAGAGACGAATATTGAGCTTTTTTTTTCCCTTGAGAGGCAAAGAAATGAAACAAAGTCTGTGAAGAATAAATGAACCTCAATAGAAAAGGATCAAAACACGACAGCTGCTCGTTCTATGTGACTTAATACATTAAAAAATGTGTTCTCATAAAGACCTTTCTACTCATGTTTCTAGCTTAAAGAAGTTCAACAATGTGTGCTGTCTGAATTAAGAACAATCAGTCAGAATGAGATGATGACGCACTCTTCTCTGTGATCACACATGAAGGAAACCTGCAGCAGTGCATCGTCATTTTACACTCGGGTAGCTCGTGGTCCCTCTACCCGTGATGGTGATGACATCATGGCAACAATCATATCGGCTATCGAGAAAATGAACAGGGTTTTAACTTCCGATAAATTGTTGAGCCCTCCTGTCCTCAGAGAAAGCTCCGGAGCGTCCTCCGTACGATGTCAACTCACACTGTGCTACTGTATCAGCTACGATGTACAACCAAAGGTCACGATAACCTGCTCGACCTGAGCGCTCGAAACACGAGTTAAATCAGGACGGAGCGTTGACCAGTGTCAATAAAGTTTCCTTTGTAAGCTCCAAAAGATGAAGGCACAAGTCCTTTTATTTCAGCCATCAGCGTCGGGTTATGTCTAATGTTAATGCTGGGGGCGGCCATTTTGAATTAACCAGCACTGATTTAAATGTTATGTTATGTTGTCATGGTGATAGAATGTCTGGGAAAAAAAAAGAGATTAAAGCTTCTTCTGGAACTTGTGACATCAAAGCCATTTCGAATCTTATAAATACCAGCTCTGACCAGAAGCCTCTTCAGTTCACGGATCCAGCCTGAGACGAACAGTTCACACACTCAGTCAGAGACGAACAGTTCACAGAGTCATTCTGAGAAACAGCATTATCGACTAGACTTCAACTACACAAAGAGTTCTACATCCAAGACCCTGTTTCACCTACAGACAGTCATGCAGTACAACAGATCCCAGCGCAGGGAAGCTCAAACTTCCCCTCAAAGGAGGGAAGAAGAGAACTGGGAAGACCAGTGTGATCCCCATCCCCCATCAATTCTGGGAAAGCCAATGGACTCACAGATGGTTGCAGACCTGAGGATGGAACTTGTTCGTACGGAAACCCATCTGA
Organism: Symphodus melops; assembly: GCF_947650265.1. Lineage (NCBI taxonomy): Eukaryota > Metazoa > Chordata > Actinopteri > Labriformes > Labridae > Symphodus > Symphodus melops. Next base: position 19,128,817 of record NC_136710.1, on the reverse strand, counting down.
GAAAGGAGAAGTCACTACGGCTGGAGTGCGAAAAACAGAACAGGACGCTGAGAGACAAAATGAAGCACCTGAAGCTGTCCTCTGAGAGACAACCAGACATGCTTGATTTATCCTCTAAAACCAAGGAGGAGCTCATCAGTGTCATCTCAGCACTCCAGGAGAAAGTCTCAAGTGGCCCAAAGCTGCAAGAATCCTTCGACATCCAGACCTCCAAACAACAAGACTGGCAGACGATCGCAGACCTGAAGATCGAACTGAATCGGCTGGAAATCCATCTGAAAAGGGAGAAGGATCTGAACAGAGCCGGGTCAGGAAGAAACCTCCAGATCATCAAGGAGTTGGAGGAAAAGTTCAAGGTAGAGAAAGGTAATAGGCTGGAGTGTGAAAAAGAGAACAAGACTCTAAAAGATGAAATCGAGCAGCTGAAGCTGGAAATAGACTGGCGCGATTACTTCGCTAAACCCAAGAAGGAGTCAAGTCGGACGCTGCAGAAAAAGGCGGAAGAAAGGGAGGCCCAGTGGTTGAGGATTGAGAGCTTCCAGAAAGAACTGGAGGAGATCAAGCTTCAAGCTGAGAGTCTTGAGCTGTCTTCCAAACCGGCAGCAGAGGAGGACTCCCTGGTGCAGGAGACGGAGGGGATGAAGGAAGAGGTCCTGAGTGAGGAGGTGTTAAAGAGCAGCTGCCTTGACTTGTCCTCTCAACTCACAGAACAAGAGGAGACAAGTCAGGCGCTGCAGAAGAAGGTGGAAGACCTCCCAAAACAAGAGGAGGCCCAACTGTTGAGGGCTGAGAGCCTCCAGAAGGAAGTGGAGGAGCTCAGGCTTCAACCTGAGGAGAGTCTGGAGCTGTCCGCTAAACCTGCAGCAGAGGAGAAAAAACTGTGCGAGCAGGAGAAGATCTCTACTTGGAGGAAGGTCAAGAAGGCCTTCACTCCAAGAGGTCGCCGCCAATACAAGCATCAGAAACAAACAGACTCTTCTCCGTATGTGACCACCTCAGCCTCTCCATCATCTCCCCAACCTCCAGCTGCCCCGACACACCGGCTGTAACAGGCCAAGCAGGCACAGGGGGGACATGTAGAGTCCTGACAGTCTGAAGCCGGCTGCTTTCTGCCCGTCTGGACTCGACGTGTTTACTCTGGGTCTGCGTGGGTTTTTTTCTCCGGGATGCTCCGGTTATTCCCACATATAAATTTGGACTTAATTAAAGATCTGGCACAAATTTCAATAAAAGTTCAATGAATCATTTAAAAAAGTTGTGAAATAAGCATTCTTTCTATATTTTAACAGAGAAATGTACACAACCAAAGGTCACGATAATCTGCTCGACCTGAGCGCTCGAAACACGAGTTAAATCAGGACGGAGCGTTGACCAGTGTCAATAAAGTTTCCCTTGTAAGCTCCAAAAGATGAAGGCACAAGTCCTTTTATTTCAGCCATCAGCGTCGGGTTATGTCTAATGTTAATGCTGGGGGCGGCCATTTTGAATTAACCAGCACTGATTTAAATGTTATGTTATGTTGTCATGGTGATAGAATGTCTGGGGAAAAAAAAGAGATTAAAGCTTCTTCTGGAACTTGTGACATCAAAGCCATTTCGAATCTTATAAATACCAGCTCTGACCAGAAGCCTCTTCAGTTCACGGATCCAGCCTGAGACGAACAGTTCACACACTCAGTCAGAGACGAACAGTTCACAGAGTCATTCTGAGAAACAGCATTATCGACTAGACTTCAACTACACAAAGAGTTCTACATCCAAGACCCTGTTTCACCTACAGACAGTCATGCAGTACAACAGATCCCAGCGCAGGGAAGCTCAAACTTCCCCTCAAAGGAGGGAAGAAGAGAACTGGGAAGACCAGTGTGATCCCCATCCCCCATCAATTCTGGGAAAGCCAATGGACTCACAGATGGTTGCAGACCTGAGGATGGAACTTGTTCGTACGGAAACCCATCTGAGAAAGGAGAAGTCACTACGGCTGGAGTGCGAAAAACAGAACAGGACGCTGAGAGACAAAATGAAGCACCTGAAGCTGTCCTCTGAGAGACAACCAGACATGCTTGATTTATCCTCTAAAACCAAGGAGGAGCTCATCAGTGTCATCTCAGCACTCCAGGAGAAAGTCTCAAGTGGCCCAAAGCTGCAAGAATCCTTCGACATCCAGACCTCCAAACAACAAGACTGGCAGACGATCGCAGACCTGAAGATCGAACTGAATCGGCTGGAAATCCATCTGAAAAGGGAGAAGGATCTGAACAGAGCCGGGTCAGGAAGAAACCTCCAGATCATCAAGGAGTTGGAGGAAAAGTTCAAGGTAGAGAAAGGTAATAGGCTGGAGTGTGAAAAAGAGAACAAGACTCTAAAAGATGAAATCGAGCAGCTGAAGCTGGAAATAGACTGGCGCGATTACTTCGCTAAACCCAAGAAGGAGTCAAGTCGGACGCTGCAGAAAAAGGCGGAAGAAAGGGAGGCCCAGTGGTTGAGGTTTGAGAGCTTCCAGAAAGAACTGGAGGAGATCAAGCTTCAAGCTGAGAGTCTTGAGCTGTCTTCTAAACCGGCAGCAGAGGAGGACTCCCTGGTGCAGGAGACGGAGGGGATGAAGGAAGAGGTCCTGAGTGAGGAGGTGTTAAAGAGCAGCTGCCTTGACCTGTCCTCTCAACTCACAGAACAAGAGGAGACAAGTCAGGCGCTGCAGAAGAAGGTGGAAGACCTCCCAAAACAAGAGGAGGCCCAACTGTTGAGGGCTGAGAGCCTCCAGAAGGAAGTGGAGGAGCTCAGGCTTCAACCTGAGGAGAGTCTGGAGCTGTCCGCTAAACCTGCAGCAGAGGAGAAAAAACTGTGCGAGCAGGAGAAGATCTCTACTTGGAGGAAGGTCAAGAAGGCCTTCACTCCAAGTAATCGTCGCCAATACAAACATCAGAAAAAAACAGACTCTTCTCCGTATGTGACCACCTCAGCCTCTCCATCATCTCCCCAACCTCCAGCTGCCCCGACACACCGGCTGTAACAGGCCAAGCAGGCACAGGGGGGACATGTAGAGTCCTGACAGTCTGAAGCCGTCTGCTTTCTGCCCGTCAGGTCTTGACGTGTTCACTCTGGGTCTGCGTGGGTTTTTTTCTCCGGGATGCTCCGGTTATTCCCACATATAAATTTGGACTTAATTAAAGATCTGGCACAAATTTCAATAAAAGTTCAATGAATCATTTAAAAAAGTTGTGAAATAAGCATTCTTTCTATATTTTAACAGAGAAATGTACACAACCAAAGTTCACGATAATCTGCTCGACCTGAGCGCTCGAAACACGAGTTAAATCAGGACGGAGCGTTGACCAGTGTCAATAAAGTTTCCCTTGTAAGCTCCAAAAGATGAAGGCACAAGTCCTTTTATTTCAGCCATCAGCGTCGGGTTATGTCTAATGTTAATGCTGGGGGCGGCCATTTTGAATTAACCAGCACTGATTTAAATGTTATGTTATGTTGTCATGGTGATAGAATGTCTGGGGAAAAAAAAGAGATTAAAGCTTCTTCTGGAACTTGTGACATCAAAGCCATTTCGAATCTTATAAATACCAACTCTGACCAGAAGCCTCTTCAGTTCACGGATCCAGCCTGAGACGAACAGTTCACACACTCAGTCAGAGACGAACAGTTCACAGAGTCATTCTGAGAAACAGCATTATCGACTAGACTTCAACTACACAAAGAGTTCTACATCCAAGACCCTGTTTCACCTACAGACAGTCATGCAGTACAACAGATCCCAGCGCAGGGAAGCTCAAACTTCCCCTCAAAGGAGGGAAGAAGAGAACTGGGAAGACCAGTGTGATCCCCATCCCCCATCAATTCTGGGAAAGCCAATGGACTCACAGATGGTTGCAGACCTGAGGATGGAACTTGTTCGTACGGAAACCCATCTGAGAAAGGAGAAGTCACTACGGCTGGAGTGCGAAAAACAGAACAGGACGCTGAGAGACAAAATGAAGCACCTGAAGCTGTCCTCTGAGAGACAACCAGACATGCTTGATTTATCCTCTAAAACCAAGGAGGAGCTCATCAGTGTCATCTCAGCACTCCAGGAGAAAGTCTCAAGTGGCCCAAAGCTGCAAGAATCCTTCGACATCCAGACCTCCAAACAACAAGACTGGCAGACGATCGCAGACCTGAAGATCGAACTGAATCGGCTGGAAATCCATCTGAAAAGGGAGAAGGATCTGAACAGAGCCGGGTCAGGAAGAAACCTCCAGATCATCAAGGAGTTGGAGGAAAAGTTCAAGGTAGAGAAAGGTAATAGGCTGGAGTGTGAAAAAGAGAACAAGACTCTAAAAGATGAAATCGAGCAGCTGAAGCTGGAAATAGACTGGCGCGATTACTTCGCTAAACCCAAGAAGGAGTCAAGTCGGACGCTGCAGAGAAAGGCAGAAGAAAGGGAGGCCCAGTGGTTGAGGATTGAGAGCTTCCAGAAAGAACTGGAGGAGATCAAGCTTCAAGCTGAGAGTCTTGAGCTGTCTTCTAAACCGGCAGCAGAGGAGGACTCCCTGGTGCAGGAGACGGAGGGGATGAAGGAAGAGGTCCTGAGTGAGGAGGTGTTAAAGAGCAGCTGCCTTGACCTGTCCTCTCAACTCACAGAACAAGAGGAGACAAGTCAGGCGCTGCAGAAGAAGGTGGAAGACCTCCCAAAACAAGAGGAGGCCCAACTGTTGAGGGCTGAGAGCCTCCAGAAGGAAGTGGAGGAGCTCAGGCTTCAACCTGAGGAGAGTCTGGAGCTGTCCGCTAAACCTGCAGCAGAGGAGAAAAAACTGTGCGAGCAGGAGAAGATCTCTACTTGGAGGAAGGTCAAGAAGGCCTTCACTCCAAGAGGTCGCCGCCAATACAAACATCAGAAAAAAACAGACTCTTCTCCGTATGTGACCACCTCAGCCTCTCCATCATCTCCCCAACCTCCAGCTGCCCCGACACACCGGCTGTAACAGGCCAAGCAGGCACAGAGGGGACATGTAGAGTCCTGACAGTCTGAAGCCGTCTGCTTTCTGCCCGTCAGGTCTTGACGTGTTCACTCTGGGTCTGCGTGGGTTTTTTTCTCCGGGATGCTCCGGTTATTCCCACATATAAATTTGGACTTAATTAAAGATCTGGCACAAATTTCAATAAAAGTTCAATGAATCATTTAAAAAAGTTGTGAAATAAGCATTCTTTCTATATTTTAACAGAGAAATGTACACAACCAAAGTTCACGATAATCTGCTCGACCTGAGCGCTCGAAACACGAGTTAAATCAGGACGGAGCGTTGACCAGTGTCAATAAAGTTTCCCTTGTAAGCTCCAAAAGATGAAGGCACAAGTCCTTTTATTTCAGCCATCAGCGTCGGGTTATGTCTAATGTTAATGCTGGGGGCGGCCATTTTGAATTAACCAGCACTGATTTAAATGTTATGTTATGTTGTCATGGTGATAGAATGTCTGGGGAAAAAAAAGAGATTAAAGCTTCTTCTGGAACTTGTGACATCAAAGCCATTTCGAATCTTATAAATACCAGCTCTGACCAGAAGCCTCTTCAGTTCACGGATCCAGCCTGAGACGAACAGTTCACACACTCAGTCAGAGACGAACAGTTCACAGAGTCATTCTGAGAAACAGCATTATCGACTAGACTTCAACTACACAAAGAGTTCTACATCCAAGACCCTGTTTCACCTACAGACAGTCATGCAGTACAACAGATCCCAGCGCAGGGAAGCTCAAACTTCCCCTCAAAGGAGGGAAGAAGAGAACTGGGAAGACCAGTGTGATCCCCATCCCCCATCAATTCTGGGAAAGCCAATGGACTCACAGATGGTTGCAGACCTGAGGATGGAACTTGTTCGTACGGAAACCCATCTGAGAAAGGAGAAGTCACTACGGCTGGAGTGCGAAAAACAGAACAGGACGCTGAGAGACAAAATGAAGCACCTGAAGCTGTCCTCTGAGAGACAACCAGACATGCTTGATTTATCCTCTAAAACCAAGGAGGAGCTCATCAGTGTCATCTCAGCACTCCAGGAGAAAGTCTCAAGTGGCCCAAAGCTGCAAGAATCCTTCGACATCCAGACCTCCAAACAACAAGACTGGCAGACGATCGCAGACCTGAAGATCGAACTGAATCGGCTGGAAATCCATCTGAAAAGGGAGAAGGATCTGAACAGAGACGGGTCAGGAAGAAACCTCCAGATCATCAAGGAGTTGGAGGAAAAGTTCAAGGTAGAGAAAGGTAATAGGCTGGAGTGTGAAAAAGAGAACAAGACTCTAAAAGATGAAATCGAGCAGCTGAAGCTGGAAATAGACTGGCGCGATTACTTCGCTAAACCCAAGAAGGAGTCAAGTCGGACGCTGCAGAGAAAGGCAGAAGAAAGGGAGGCCCAGTGGTTGAGGATTGAGAGCTTCCAGAAAGAACTGGAGGAGATCAAGCTTCAAGCTGAGAGTCTTGAGCTGTCTTCTAAACCGGCAGCAGAGGAGGACTCCCTGGTGCAGGAGACGGAGGGGATGAAGGAAGAGGTCCTGAGTGAGGAGGTGTTAAAGAGCAGCTGCCTTGACCTGTCCTCTCAACTCACAGAACAAGAGGAGACAAGTCAGGCGCTGCAGAAGAAGGTGGAAGACCTCCCAAAACAAGAGGAGGCCCAACTGTTGAGGGCTGAGAGCCTCCAGAAGGAAGTGGAGGAGCTCAGGCTTCAACCTGAGGAGAGTCTGGAGCTGTCCGCTAAACCTGCAGCAGAGGAGAAAAAACTGTGCGAGCAGGAGAAGATCTCTACTTGGAGGAAGGTCAAGAAGGCCTTCACTCCAAGAGGTCGCCGCCAATACAAACATCAGAAAAAAACAGACTCTTCTCCGTATGTGACCACCTCAGCCTCTCCATCATCTCCCCAACCTCCAGCTGCCCCGACACACCGGCTGTAACAGGCCAAGCAGGCACAGAGGGGACATGTAGAGTCCTGACAGTCTGAAGCCGTCTGCTTTCTGCCCGTCAGGTCTTGACGTGTTCACTCTGGGTCTGCGTGGGTTTTTTTCTCCGGGATGCTCCGGTTATTCCCACATATAAATTTGGACTTAATTAAAGATCTGGCACAAATTTCAATAAAAGTTCAATGAATCATTTAAAAAAGTTGTGAAATAAGCATTCTTTCTATATTTTAACAGAGAAATGTACACAACCAAAGTTCACGATAATCTGCTCGACCTGAGCGCTCGAAACACGAGTTAAATCAGGACGGAGCGTTGACCAGTGTCAATAAAGTTTCCCTTGTAAGCTCCAAAAGATGAAGGCACAAGTCCTTTTATTTCAGCCATCAGCGTCGGGTTATGTCTAATGTTAATGCTGGGGGCGGCCATTTTGAATTAACCAGCACTGATTTAAATGTTATGTTATGTTGTCATGGTGATAGAATGTCTGGGGAAAAAAAAGAGATTAAAGCTTCTTCTGGAACTTGTGACATCAAAGCCATTTCGAATCTTATAAATACCAACTCTGACCAGAAGCCTCTTCAGTTCACGGATCCAGCCTGAGACGAACAGTTCACACACTCAGTCAGAGACGAACAGTTCACAGAGTCATTCTGAGAAACAGCATTATCGACTAGACTTCAACTACACAAAGAGTTCTACATCCAAGACCCTGTTTCACCTACAGACAGTCATGCAGTACAACAGATCCCAGCGCAGGGAAGCTCAAACTTCCCCTCAAAGGAGGGAAGAAGAGAACTGGGAAGACCAGTGTGATCCCCATCCCCCATCAATTCTGGGAAAGCCAATGGACTCACAGATGGTTGCAGACCTGAGGATGGAACTTGTTCGTACGGAAACCCATCTGAGAAAGGAGAAGTCACTACGGCTGGAGTGCGAAAAACAGAACAGGACGCTGAGAGACAAAATGAAGCACCTGAAGCTGTCCTCTGAGAGACAACCAGACATGCTTGATTTATCCTCTAAAACCAAGGAGGAGCTCATCAGTGTCATCTCAGCACTCCAGGAGAAAGTCTCAAGTGGCCCAAAGCTGCAAGAATCCTTCGACATCCAGACCTCCAAACAACAAGACTGGCAGACGATCGCAGACCTGAAGATCGAACTGAATCGGCTGGAAATCCATCTGAAAAGGGAGAAGGATCTGAACAGAGCCGGGTCAGGAAGAAACCTCCAGATCATCAAGGAGTTGGAGGAAAAGTTCAAGGTAGAGAAAGGTAACAGGCTGGAGTGTGAAAAAGAGAACAAGACTCTAATAGATGAAATCGAGCAGCTGAAGCTGGAAATAGACTGGCGCGATTACTTCGCTAAACCCAAGAAGGAGTCAAGTCGGACGCTGCAGAAAAAGGCGGAAGAAAGGGAGGCCCAGTGGTTGAGGCTTGAGAGCTTCCAGAAAGAACTGGAGGAGATCAAGCTTCAAGCTGAGAGTCTTGAGCTGTCTTCCAAACCGGCAGCAGAGGAGGACTCCCTGGTGCAGGAGACGGAGGGGATGAAGGAAGAGGTCCTGAGTGAGGAGGTGTTAAAGAGCAGCTGCCTTGACCTGTCCTCTGGACTCAGAGAACAAGAGGAGACAAGTCAGGCGCTGCAGAAGAAGGTGGAAGACCTCCCAAAACAAGAGGAGGCCCAACTGTTGAGGGCTGAGAGCCTCCAGAAGGAAGTGGAGGAGCTCAGGCTTCAACCTGAGGAGAGTCTGGAGCTGTCCGCTAAACCTGCAGCAGAGGAGAAAAAACTGTGCGAGCAGGAGAAGATCTCTACTTGGAGGAAGGTCAAGAAGGCCTTCACTCCAAGTAATCGTCGCCAATACAAACATCAGAAAAAAGCAGACTCTTCTCCGTATGTGACCACCTCAGCCTCTCCATCATCTCCCCAACCTCCAGCTGCCCCGACACACCGGCTGTAACAGGCCAAGCAGGCACAGAGGGGACATGTAGAGTCCTGACAGTCTGAAGCCGGCTGCTTTCTGCCCGTCAGGTCTTGACGTGTTCACTCTGGGTCTGCGTGGGTTTTTTTCTCCGGGATGCTCCGGTTATTCCCACATATAAATTTGGACTTAATTAAAGATCTGGCACAAATTTCAATAAAAGTTCAATGAATCATTTAAAAAAGTTGTGAAATAAGCAGTCTTTCTATATTTTAACAGAGAAATGTACACAACCAAAGGTCACGATAATCTGCTCGACCTGAGCGCTCGAAACACGAGTTAAATCAGGACGGAGCGTTGACCAGTGTCAATAAAGTTTCCCTTGTAAGCTCCAAAAGATGAAGGCACAAGTCCTTTTATTTCAGCCATCAGCGTCGGGTTATGTCTAATGTTAATGCTGGGGGCGGCCATTTTTAATTAACCAGCACTGATTTAAATGTTATGTTATGTTGTCATGGTGATAGAATGTCTGGGAAAAATAATGAGATTAAAGCTTCTTCTGGAACTTGTGACATCAAAGCCATTTCGAATCTTATAAATACCAGCTCTGACCAGAAGCCTCTTCAGTTCACGGATCCAGCCTGAGACGAACAGTTCACACACTCAGTCAGAGACGAACAGTTCACAGAGTCATTCTGAGAAACAGCATTATCGACTAGACTTCAACTACACAAAGAGTTCTACATCCAAGACCCTGTTTCACCTACAGACAGTCATGCAGTACAACAGATCCCAGCGCAGGGAAGCTCAAACTTCCCCTCAAAGGAGGGAAGAAGAGAACTGGGAAGACCAGTGTGATCCCCATCCCCCATCAATTCTGGGAAAGCCAATGGACTCACAGATGGTTGCAGACCTGAGGATGGAACTTGTTCGTACGGAAACCCATCTGAGAAAGGAGAAGTCACTACGGCTGGAGTGCGAAAAACAGAACAGGACGCTGAGAGACAAAATGAAGCACCTGAAGCTGTCCTCTGAGATACAACCAGACATGCTTGATTTATCCTCTAAAACCAAGGAGGAGCTCATCAGTGTCATCTCAGCACTCCAGGAGAAAGTCTCAAGTGGCCCAAAGCTGCAAGAATCCTTCGACATCCAGACCTCCAAACAACAAGACTGGCAGACGATCGCAGACCTGAAGATCGAACTGAATCGGCTGGAAATCCATCTGAAAAGGGAGAAGGATCTGAACAGAGACGGGTCAGGAAGAAACCTCCAGATCATCAAGGAGTTGGAGGAAAAGTTCAAGGTAGAGAAAGGTAATAGGCTGGAGTGTGAAAAAGAGAACAAGACTCTAAAAGATGAAATCGAGCAGCTGAAGCTGGAAATAGACTGGCGCGATTACTTCGCTAAACCCAAGAAGGAGTCAAGTCGGACGCTGCAGAAAAAGGCGGAAGAAAGGGAGGCCCAGTGGTTGAGGCTTGAGAGCTTCCAGAAAGAACTGGAGGAGATCAAACTTCCAGCTGAGAGTCTTGAGCTGTCTTCCAAACCGGCAGCAGAGGAGGACTCCCTGGTGCAGGAGACGGAGGGGATGAAGGAAGAGGTCCTGAGTGAGGAGGTGTTAAAGAGCAGCTGCCTTGACCTGTCCTCTCAACTCAGAGAACAAGAGGAGACAAGTCAGGCGCTGCAGAAGAAGGTGGAAGACCTCCCAAAACAAGAGGAGGCCCAACTGTTGAGGGCTGAGAGCCTCCAGAAGGAAGTGGAGGAGCTCAGGCTTCAACCTGAGGAGAGTCTGGAGCTGTGTGCTAAACCTGCAGCAGAGGAGAAAAAACTGTGCGAGCAGGAGAAGATCTCTACTTGGAGGAAGGTCAAGAAGGCCTTCACTCCAAGAGGTCGCCGCCAATACAAACATCAGAAAAAAACAGACTCTTCTCCGTATGTGACCACCTCAGCCTCTCCATCATCTCCCCAACCTCCAGCTGCCCCGACACACCGGCTGTAACAGGCCAAGCAGGCACAGGGGGGACATGTAGAGTCCTGACAGTCTGAAGCCGTCTGCTTTCTGCCCGTCAGGTCTTGACGTGTTCACTCTGGGTCTGCGTGGGTTTTTTTCTCCGGGATGCTCCGGTTATTCCCACATATAAATTTGGACTTAATTAAAGATCTGGCACAAATTTCAATAAAAGTTCAATGAATCATTTAAAAAAGTTGTGAAATAAGCATTCTTTCTATATTTTAACAGAGAAATGTACACAACCAAAGTTCACGATAATCTGCTCGACCTGAGCGCTCGAAACACGAGTTAAATCAGGACGGAGCGTTGACCAGTGTCAATAAAGTTTCCCTTGTAAGCTCCAAAAGATGAAGGCACAAGTCCTTTTATTTCAGCCATCAGCGTCGGGTTATGTCTAATGTTAATGCTGGGGGCGGCCATTTTGAATTAACCAGCACTGATTTAAATGTTATGTTATGTTGTCATGGTGATAGAATGTCTGGGGAAAAAAAAGAGATTAAAGCTTCTTCTGGAACTTGTGACATCAAAGCCATTTCGAATCTTATAAATACCAACTCTGACCAGAAGCCTCTTCAGTTCACGGATCCAGCCTGAGACGAACAGTTCACACACTCAGTCAGAGACGAACAGTTCACAGAGTCATTCTGAGAAACAGCATTATCGACTAGACTTCAACTACACAAAGAGTTCTACATCCAAGACCCTGTTTCACCTACAGACAGTCATGCAGTACAACAGATCCCAGCGCAGGGAAGCTCAAACTTCCCCTCAAAGGAGGGAAGAAGAGAACTGGGAAGACCAGTGTGATCCCCATCCCCCATCAATTCTGGGAAAGCCAATGGACTCACAGATGGTTGCAGACCTGAGGATGGAACTTGTTCGTACGGAAACCCATCTGAGAAAGGAGAAGTCACTACGGCTGGAGTGCGAAAAACAGAACAGGACGCTGAGAGACAAAATGAAGCACCTGAAGCTGTCCTCTGAGAGACAACCAGACATGCTTGATTTATCCTCTAAAACCAAGGAGGAGCTCATCAGTGTCATCTCAGCACTCCAGGAGAAAGTCTCAAGTGGCCCAAAGCTGCAAGAATCCTTCGACATCCAGACCTCCAAACAACAAGACTGGCAGACGATCGCAGACCTGAAGATCGAACTGAATCGGCTGGAAATCCATCTGAAAAGGGAGAAGGATCTGAACAGAGACGGGTCAGGAAGAAACCTCCAGATCATCAAGGAGTTGGAGGAAAAGTTCAAGGTAGAGAAAGGTAATAGGCTGGAGTGTGAAAAAGAGAACAAGACTCTAAAAGATGAAATCGAGCAGCTGAAGCTGGAAATAGACTGGCGCGATTACTTCGCTAAACCCAAGAAGGAGTCAAGTCGGACGCTGCAGAAAAAGGCGGAAGAAAGGGAGGCCCAGTGGTTGAGGATTGAGAGCTTCCAGAAAGAACTGGAGGAGATCAAGCTTCAAGCTGAGAGTCTTGAGCTGTCTTCCAAACCGGCAGCAGAGGAGGAGTCCCTGGTGCAGGAGACGGAGGGGATGAAGGAAGAGGTCCTGAGTGAGGAGGTGTTAAAGAGCAGCTGCCTTGACCTGTCCTCTCAACTCAGAGAACAAGAGGAGACAAGTCAGGCGCTGCAGAAGAAGGTGGAAGACCTCCCAAAACAAGAGGAGGCCCAAGTGTTGAGGGCTGAGAGCCTCCAGAAGGAAGTGGAGGAGCTCAGGCTTCAACCTGAGGAGAGTCTGGAGCTGTCCGCTAAACCTGCAGCAGAGGAGAAAAAACTGTGCGAGCAGGAGAAGATCTCTACTTGGAGGAAGGTCAAGAAGGCCTTCACTCCAAGAGGTCGCCGCCAATACAAACATCAGAAAAAAACAGACTCTTCTCCGTATGTGACCACCTCAGCCTCTCCATCATCTCCCCAACCTCCAGCTGCCCCGACACACCGGCTGTAACAGGCCAAGCAGGCACAGAGGGGACATGTAGAGTCCTGACAGTCTGAAGCCGGCTGGTTTCTGCCCGTCAGGACTTGACGTGTTCACTCTGGGTCTGCGTGGGTTTTTTTCTCCGGGATGCTCCGGTTATTCCCACATATAAATTTGGACTTAATTAAAGATCTGGCACAAATTTCAATAAAAGTTCAATGAATCATTTAAAAAAGTTGTGAAATAAGCATTCTTTCTATATTTTAACAGAGAAATGTACACAACCAAAGGTCACGATAATCTGCTCGACCTGAGCGCTCGAAACACGAGTTAAATCAGGACGGAGCGTTGACCAGTGTCAATAAAGTTTCCTTTGTAAGCTCCAAAAGATGAAGGCACAAGTCCTTTTATTTCAGCCATCAGCGTCGGGTTATGTCTAATGTTAGGCCTGGGGGCGGCCATTTTGAATTAACCAGCACTGATTTAAATGTTATGTTATGTTGTCATGGTGATAGAATGTCTGGGAAAAATAAAGAGATTAAAGCTTCTTCTGGAACTTGTGACATCAAAGCCATTTCGAATCTGATAAATACCAACTCTGACCAGAAGTCTCTTCAGTTCACGGATCCAGCCTGAGACGAACAGTTCACACACTCAGTCAGAGACCAACAGTTCACACACTCAGTCAAAGACGAACAGTTCACAGAGTCATTCTGAGAAACAGCATTATCGACTAGACTTCAACTACACAAAGAGTTCTACATCCAAGACCCTGTTTCACCTACAGACAGTCATGCAGTACAACAGATCCCAGCGCAGGGAAGCTCAAACTTCCCCTCAAAGGAGGGAAGAAGAGAACTGGGAAGACCAGTGTGATCCCCATCCCCCATCAATTCTGGGAAAGCCAATGGACTCACAGATGGTTGCAGACCTGAGGATGGAACTTGTTCGTACGGAAACCCATCTGAGAAAGGAGAAGTCACTACGGCTGGAGTGCGAAAAACAGAACAGGACGCTGAGAGACAAAATGAAGCACCTGAAGCTGTCCTCTGAGAGACAACCAGACATGCTTGATTTATCCTCTAAAACCAAGGAGGAGCTCATCAGTGTCATCTCAGCACTCCAGGAGAAAGTCTCAAGTGGCCCAAAGCTGCAAGAATCCTTCGACATCCAGACCTCCAAACAACAAGACTGGCAGACGATCGCAGACCTGAAGATCGAACTGAATCGGCTGGAAATCCATCTGAAAAGGGAGAAGGATCTGAACAGAGACGGGTCAGGAAGAAACCTCCAGATCATCAAGGAGTTGGAGGAAAAGTTCAAGGTAGAGAAAGGTAATAGGCTGGAGTGTGAAAAAGAGAACAAGACTCTAAAAGATGAAATCGAGCAGCTGAAGCTGGAAATAGACTGGCGCGATTACTTCGCTAAACCCAAGAAGGAGTCAAGTCGGACGCTGCAGAAAAAGGCGGAAGAAAGGGAGGCCCAGTGGTTGAGGCTTGAGAGCTTCCAGAAAGAACTGGAGGAGATCAAACTTCAAGCTGAGAGTCTTGAGCTGTCTTCCAAACCGGCAGCAGAGGAGGACTCCCTGGTGCAGGAGACGGAGGGGATGAAGGAAGAGGTCCTGAGTGAGGAGGTGTTAAAGAGCAGCTGCCTTGACTTGTCCTCTCAACTCACAGAACAAGAGGAGACAAGTCAGGCGCTGCAGAAGAAGGTGGAAGACCTCCCAAAACAAGAGGAGGCCCAACTGTTGAGGGCTGAGAGCCTCCAGAAGGAAGTGGAGGAGCTCAGGCTTCAACCTGAGGAGAGTCTGGAGCTGTGTGCTCAACCTGCAGCAGAGGAGAAAAAACTGTGCGAGCAGGAGAAGATCTCTACTTGGAGGAAGGTCAAGAAGGCCTTCACTCCAAGTAATCGTCGCCAATACAAACATCAGAAAAAAACAGACTCTTCTCCGTATGTGACCACCTCAGCCTCTCCATCATCTCCCCAACCTCCAGCTGCCCCGACACACCGGCTGTAACAGGCCAAGCAGGCACAGTGGGGACATGTAGAGTCCTGACAGTCTGAAGACGGCTGCTTTCTGCCCGTCAGGACTTGACGTGTTCACTCTGGGTCTGCGTGGGTTTTTTTCTCCGGGATGCTCCGGTTATTCCCACATATAAATTTGGACTTAATTAAAGATCTGGCACAAATTTCAATAAAAGTTCAATGAATCATTTAAAAAAGTTGTGAAATAAGCATTCTTTCTATATTTTAACAGAGAAATGTACACAACCAAAGTTCACGATAATCTGCTCGACCTGAGCGCTCGAAACACGAGTTAAATCAGGACGGAGCGTTGACCAGTGTCAATAAAGTTTCCTTTGTAAGCTCCAAAAGATGAAGGCACAAGTCCTTTTATTTCAGCCATCAGCGTCGGGTTATGTCTAATGTTAATGCTGGGGGCGGCCATTTTGAATTAACCAGCACTGATTTAAATGTTATGTTATGTTGTCATGGTGATAGAATGTCTGGGGAAAAAAAAGAGATTAAAGCTTCTTCTGGAACTTGTGACATCAAAGCCATTTCGAATCTTATAAATACCAACTCTGACCAGAAGCCTCTTCAGTTCACGGATCCAGCCTGAGACGAACAGTTCACACACTCAGTCAGAGACGAACAGTTCACAGAGTCATTCTGAGAAACAGCATTATCGACTAGACTTCAACTACACAAAGAGTTCTACATCCAAGACCCTGTTTCACCTACAGACAGTCATGCAGTACAACAGATCCCAGCGCAGGGAAGCTCAAACTTCCCCTCAAAGGAGGGAAGAAGAGAACTGGGAAGACCAGTGTGATCCCCATCCCCCATCAATTCTGGGAAAGCCAATGGACTCACAGATGGTTGCAGACCTGAGGATGGAACTTGTTCGTACGGAAACCCATCTGAGAAAGGAGAAGTCACTACGGCTGGAGTGCGAAAAACAGAACAGGACGCTGAGAGACAAAATGAAGCACCTGAAGCTGTCCTCTGAGAGACAACCAGACATGCTTGATTTATCCTCTAAAACCAAGGAGGAGCTCATCAGTGTCATCTCAGCACTCCAGGAGAAAGTCTCAAGTGGCCCAAAGCTGCAAGAATCCTTCGACATCCAGACCTCCAAACAACAAGACTGGCAGACGATCGCAGACCTGAAGATCGAACTGAATCGGCTGGAAATCCATCTGAAAAGGGAGAAGGATCTGAACAGAGACGGGTCAGGAAGAAACCTCCAGATCATCAAGGAGTTGGAGGAAAAGTTCAAGGTAGAGAAAGGTAATAGGCTGGAGTGTGAAAAAGAGAACAAGACTCTAATAGATGAAATCGAGCAGCTGAAGCTGGAAATAGACTGGCGTGATTACTTCGCTAAACCCAAGAAGGAGTCAAGTCGGACGCTGCAGAAAAAGGCAGAAGAAAGGGAGACCCAGTGGTTGAGGTTTGAGAGCTTCCAGAAAGAACTGGAGGAGATCAAGCTTCAAGCTGAGAGTCTTGAGCTGTCTTCCAAACCGGCAGCAGAGGAGGACTCCCTGGTGCAGGAGACGGAGGGGATGAAGGAAGAGGTCCTGAGTGAGGAGGTGTTAAAGAGCAGCTGCCTTGACCTGTCCTCTGGACTCAGAGAACAAGAGGAGACAAGTCAGGCGCTGCAGAAGAAGGTGGAAGACCTCCCAAAACAAGAGGAGGCCCAACTGTTGAGGGCTGAGAGCCTCCAGAAGGAAGTGGAGGAGCTCAGGCTTCAACCTGAGGAGAGTCTGGAGCTGTGTGCTAAACCTGCAGCAGAGGAGAAAAAACTGTGCGAGCAGGAGAAGATCTCTACTTGGAGGAAGGTCAAGAAGGCCTTCACTCCAAGTAATCGTCGCCAATACAAACATCAGAAAAAAACAGACTCTTCTCCGTATGTGACCACCTCAGCCTCTCCATCATCTCCCCAACCTCCAGCTGCCCCGACACACCGGCTGTAACAGGCCAAGCAGGCACAGAGGGGACATGTAGAGTCCTGACAGTCTGAAGCCGTCTGCTTTCTGCCCGTCTGGACTCGACGTGTTTACTCTGGGTCTGCGTGGGTTTTTTTCTCCGGGATGCTCCGGTTATTCCCACATATAAATTTGGACTTAATTAAAGATCTGGCACAAATTTCAATAAAAGTTCAATGAATCATTTAAAAAAGTTGTGAAATAAGCATTCTTTCTATATTTTAACAGAGAAATGTACACAACCAAAGGTCACGATAATCTGCTCGACCTGAGCGCTCGAAACACAAGTTAAATCAGGACGGAGCGTTGACCAGTGTCAATAAAGTTTCCCTTGTAAGCTCCAAAAGATGAAGGCACAAGTCCTTTTATTTCAGCCATCAGCGTCGGGTTATGTCTAATGTTAATGCTGGGGGCGGCCATTTTGAATTAACCAGCACTGATTTAAATGTTATGTTATGTTGTCATGGTGATAGAATGTCTGGGGAAAAAAAAGAGATTAAAGCTTCTTCTGGAACTTGTGACATCAAAGCCATTTCAAATCTTATAAATACCAACTCTGACCAGAAGCCTCTTCAGTTCACGGATCCAGCCTGAGACGACCAGTTCACACACTCAGTCAGAGACGAACAGTTCACAGAGTCATTCTGAGAAACAGCATTATCGACTAGACTTCAACTACACAAAGAGTTCTACATCCAAGACCCTGTTTCACCTACAGACAGTCATGCAGTACAACAGATCCCAGCGCAGGGAAGCTCAAACTTCCCCTCAAAGGAGGGAAGAAGAGAACTGGGAAGACCAGTGTGATCCCCATCCCCCATCAATTCTGGGAAAGCCAATGGACTCACAGATGGTTGCAGACCTGAGGATGGAACTTGTTCGTACGGAAACCCATCTGAGAAAGGAGAAGTCACTACGGCTGGAGTGCGAAAAACAGAACAGGACGCTGAGAGACAAAATGAAGCACCTGAAGCTGTCCTCTGAGAGACAACCAGACATGCTTGATTTATCCTCTAAAACCAAGGAGGAGCTCATCAGTGTCATCTCAGCACTCCAGGAGAAAGTCTCAAGTGGCCCAAAGCTGCAAGAATCCTTCGACATCCAGACCTCCAAACAACAAGACTGGCAGACGATCGCAGACCTGAAGATCGAACTGAATCGGCTGGAAATCCATCTGAAAAGGGAGAAGGATCTGAACAGAGACGGGTCAGGAAGAAACCTCCAGATCATCAAGGAGTTGGAGGAAAAGTTCAAGGTAGAGAAAGGTAATAGGCTGGAGTGTGAAAAAGAGAACAAGACTCTAAAAGATGAAATCGAGCAGCTGAAGCTGGAAATAGACTGGCGCGATTACTTCGCTAAACCCAAGAAGGAGTCAAGTCGGACGCTGCAGAAAAAGGCGGAAGAAAGGGAGGCCCAGTGGTTGAGGCTTGAGAGCTTCCAGAAAGAACTGGAGGAGATCAAGCTTCAAGCTGAGAGTCTTGAGCTGTCTTCCAAACCGGCAGCAGAGGAGGAGTCTCTGGTGCAGGAGACGGAGGGGATGAAGGAAGAGGTCCTGAGTGAGGAGGTGTTAAAGAGCAGCTGCCTTGACCTGTCCTCTGCACTCAGAGAACAAGAGGAGACAAGTCAGGCGCTGCAGAAGAAGGTAGAAGACCTCCCAAAACAAGAGGAGGCCCAACTGTTGAGGGCTGAGAGCCTCCAGAAGGAAGTGGAGGAGCTCAGGCTTCAACCTGAGGAGAGTCTGGAGCTGTGTGCTAAACCTGCAGCAGAGGAGAAAAAACTGTGCGAGCAGGAGAAGATCTCTACTTGGAGGAAGGTCAAGAAGGCCTTCACTCCAAGTAATCGTCGCCAATACAAACATCAGAAAAAAACAGACTCTTCTCCGTATGTGACCACCTCAGCCTCTCCATCATCTCCCCAACCTCCAGCTGCCCCGACACACCGGCTGTAACAGGCCAAGCAGGCACAGTGGGGACATGTAGAGTCCTGACAGTCTGAAGCCGTCTGCTTTCTGCCCGTCAGGTCTTGACGTGTTCACTCTGGGTCTGCGTGGGTTTTTTTCTCCGGGATGCTCCGGTTATTCCCACATATAAATTTGGACTTAATTAAAGATCTGGCACAAATTTCAATAAAAGTTCAATGAATCATTTAAAAAAGTTGTGAAATAAGCATTCTGTCTATATTTTAGCAGAGAAATGTCTCTAAATGCATTTTGAATAAAACAAAGTACACAATGTGATCCACAAGGTTTTTACATTTACGAGTACTTTGTTCAAAAAACATCTTTGGAAGCTGAGCTTTGTTCAAATACTTCAAAAACTTCGCAATAATTCACGCAAATTCAACCAATCCCCACCATTTCTGGTTGACCTTTTTTGATCACCGCAACTTTTCTGCAAATTTGAACAATCAAAATAGTTTTCACCAAAACTTTCACCAATCAGAGTCGTCCCCCGCGAAAACGGCGAGCTATTCGTCACCAAAGTTTAAGTAAGTAAGTAAGTAAGTAAAATTTATTTATATAGCACTTTTCACAGGCAGGGGCCACAAAGTGCTTCACAAACAGGGTTTAAATCATCACAAGCAACAAACAGACAGTACAGAGACCATAGCAGCCCTAAAAGAGACCAACCAAAAGCCTGGACAAATAAAAACGTCCCCAGTTGACTCTTGAAAGTGTCGGAGTCACATTGAACGAGTATCCAATAGGCCAACGTGGATTGACGTCTCGGAGGTAGTGTCCGTGTTGCGGAGCGGGACTGGACGAAGGCACATCCAGCGGTCACGTGAGCTCCAGCTGGTCCACGCTGGAAAAGCCGGCATAAACACGGAAGTAGGCGATGGCGATGAAAACCCCTGACCATGGCTCCAGCACTGTGAAGGGTCCAGGACAGTTGTTGAAGCGCGGGCAGGCGGCAGCGAGGACACGCTGGCGCACATATCGAGGAGAGGAATCCGGCGCAGGAACCGAGCGTGGTCCCGGCAGCCAAAGACGACGGAGCCCCCGGCAGCCGCAGCACACCCTCGCCTCACTTGGATACCGGACCGAGAGCCTCTTCTTCTGGATCTCCTGGATCTCCTGCGGGTCCTTCCCGGCACCCGATACAGCATCAAGCAGTCCTGTGAGTCGGGATCGACCCCAAACGGAGGCAGAAATGCCCGTTTGTAACGGTCACCAGGCATGAAACATGTCCTCCAATGACTCTTTGATACGAAATAAAGAGTCCCGATCATAGGTTAGTAAAGCCAGGACACTTCCATTTGTCATCTGGGCTGCTAAGATCACATATAGTGAAACAATAATCATCAATAATCTACAAAACAGAGAGCGAACCGTGGCAATGCCAGTCACAGGCGCCAGTACGGTTTGGTCTCCATGGCAACAAATATGTGCCATGTTTGTGCCAAAAATGTGCCAAATTTAGTGACCACGGACCACACACACTTCCTGTTTATCTGCAGTCAGGATAGTGAACATGAAGCGCTGCAGGTCCGTCCTGTCTCCATGACAACAGTTTGTTGACAACATGCCGCTGTATAGCTGACACTGCTCCGTCACTTTTTACAGCACGTTTAATATTTAAGATTGTTTTTTCAACCCAGCAGACACGGAGCGTTTGTGTGTGTGTGTATGCGTGTGTGTGTGTGCAGGTGGAGATGGGGCCGTTCACACACACGGTGGACGATGGTCTGCATGTGCGTAATGCTGCTTTTGAGTGCATGTACACTCTGCTGGACAGCTGCCTGGATCGTCTGGATGTCCTGCATTTCTTAGACCACTTGGAGGAAGGACTCAGGGATCACAACGATATCAGGGTGAGCAGAAGACTCGATAGTAGGCAGGCGCCGCTTTGAAGGCCGTTTTTGACGCCCCTGGGTTTGTCAGATATGAGAGCAGTTATCAGGTGAACAGGTGTTGCAGCGATGGAAGCGGGCAGTGGAACTGCTTCAGATAGAAGTGATTGTACCCGAGCTAAAAAGCCTCTGCATGTTTCTAATAAGCTCCAGCAGCAGAAAGCTGCTCAAACTAGGATCAATGTTGGAGATGAAACATGGAGAGAGGTTAGAACGCAGAAAGCTTTACAGACCCATGCAGAGCTGGCTAAACACTGAAGCTACAGTGTCCACCACATGCAGAGCTGGCTAAACACTGAAGCTACAGTGTCCACCACATGCAGAGCTGGCTAAACACTGAAGCTACAGTGTCCACCACATGCAGACCTGTGTGAGAGGAGGGGGGAGACAGCTCTCTGTGAGCTACATTCTGTTCCTTTAACATATCTTGGTGGTTCTGCATTTCAGATCATCTGCTGGGCTTTGATAGTGAATGTAGGAAGACCTGCCAGTAGGGAGTTGCAATAGATGGTAAGTTTTAAACCCTCACCAGGTGATAAATTACAACACCTAACTAAACATAACTCATCTCTTTGGACACTTCGAATTACTTTAATCGACGTCTGACAAAATGTAAACTCTTCTCTAAGCTCTAATTGTTTATTCCTGATGAACTTTTAATGAACTTTCTATTTGCCTCTCCTCTGTCGTGGGAGGCAAATCTCCTTTATGTACCGTTACTCTTGAGGCTTCCAACATTTCTTTTGTTTTTCAAACGTTGGTAGATGTTTCGCTGAGTTATATCCAGCATGACAAACGGGGTTAACGCTCCCTCTCTTTTTAGTTTGCTTCATAGAGGCATTAAGTCACCTGATGTCCTTAGAGGCAACGTGAATGTGAAGAAGTTGTCGTATTGGGATATTAGACCGCACACACACGCAATCACATAGTCAGAGCCCATTTCAACACCTACGTGCCTTCACGGTGAATCATAATGTGTACAATATGTCTCGGCTCTTCATTGCCCCGTAAACAAAAAAAACTGCTGCTCTGGCTGACTTTCTGTATTAGCAGGTTGATAGATGGTCCTGTGTGCAGCGCCGCACATCCAGACGTGGGCTGACACACTGCAAAGCCTCCAGCGCCCCGCTACAGTAAACAGTTGTTAGTGGATTACTGGGAATCAATGGCAGCGAGTGGGTACAAAAACCCCCGGCCCCTCGTACGGGAGGGAAATCTGCAGCCCTGCTTCTATACCTGCATGCATTAGCTCTATAAGAGATCTAAACAACAGCACAAACAGCAGACTGGCTCGTATAGTTCTGACTAACAGGCCATTTGTTCACATTTAAGCAGCATGACAGTTAAATTGGTGTTTCCCCTACATCTGACTCTTTCTGCTTTGCACGCTCAAGAAAAATATTCAAAGACCTCAGGAAATCCCCAAACGAGCTCCTTTCTTGTATCAAACTTAGAAAACGTTCATTTCCCGCTCTGTAATTATATTCAGCAGCCGCCATTATAAATCCAAAGTGTCCCCACCCTTCACTCGGATGTCCACTGCATAGTTATTACCGGACTAAATTTATGGTGAGCGCGAGACAGAAAGAACACAAAGTATATCACTCAAACATTCAACGGCTGCTGCGACAATCCCGCTCCTGCAAGATCAGATGCATGAGAGAACAGCGCCTCGTTGTTTAGTCGATAGAATTTTATTGTGAGTGTAAGCGATGGTAAAATGGGATCGGGATGTATTCTGAAAATAAACCAACAAGAGGTCCACTTCATGTTTGATTAAGCTTCTGCAGACACAATCTACAGACGTTATTCCTGCATTCCCCTGTTTAAAATATTCCACCATTACAGGAAGCATGTGCGACTTTTTGATTCCAGTAGATGTCGCCCTTGAGCACCAGCACTAAACCAAAACAAACTGCTGTTAGGCCACGCCCCCTCTATTCTGAAGCTTCCGCTCACCTCCAGAGACACGCGTCCAACACCTCTCCACTCATGTTCAAACGAAGGAGTTATCCATTAGAACGCATTATAATTACACAATATTAAACTCAAGCAGTAGATTAACTTGTACTTGGCGTGTCCTGAACTATTGTGTTAGCAGGCTAATGTTAGCGCTCTTTAGTTAGCTCGTAGCTTCACTTTGCCTTTAAATTGACACAGAATGAGCGTGATCTAAAAACTCCTACATGACGTCCAAATAATCAGCGAGTTTGTTCTTCTTCTTCTCTCTCGACTAAAACAGCTTTTATACACAAGAGGAGGAGCCGGCCGTCCCGTCCATGTGAACACGATGGAAACACGGCACCATTATTGCTCATCGTGTCAGAGGATAATGTCACATTATTGGACGTGCCGTTGGAGTGAATTGTGTCCGGCTTGTTTGTGATCTCCGGGGAGCAGACTTGATAAACAGACCGACTGCAGCAGGACGATGTTGATACAGCTTATTAAGCGCTCTAACCAATGAGAAAACATCCATTTAAATGTGTACCAGACTAATAGAAATAGCGCTGTAATGCTGAAAGAGCAGGAGACCTGTTGAATTGTTTTGTCTGTTCTGTGTGAACAGAGATCATAATACAAATCCATGCTGTCGTTAAAGGACTGTTGTGTTCTCCCAGCGTTTGTTTAAAGTGCACGCTCTCTTCCTGAGGCCTCTCTGTGAACTGTGTGTGCTGTGCAGGTAAAGCATGAGTGTAATACAAAGAGACGGCAGCAGCTTGTCGCAGGAAATGCTCATAGCAGGCTGCCACCTCTCTGCCTTATGGCCCGGCTCTCCTTCCTGTCTCCTATACCTGCACCTGTTCACATGGATTTTTCAACGCCGAGTGTTGGACGTCTTGTTTGGTTATTGCTGATCCAGTAATGTTAAGTGAAGTTACCTCAAGTCACAAAAAAGGCAATCCCATTTTCTTGAATTTATTTCAAAGTCGACTCGAGCCTCACTGCAGGCTGGCAGATCATCAGAGGGAGTTCTTTACTTCTGCTCTATGTCCAATCGAATATAAACACTGGAGCTGTTTCAGACTGGAAGTGCTCCCACAAACAGTGCTGGTGTGTGTTACTTCTCTGATCTTATACAGTCCAATCCCTGTATCCAGCTTTAAGATGCTTCTCAAACTCTATTTTAAAGGTGACATATTCTCCTCCTTTTCATCCAGTGTAAATGAGTGTCAGAGCTCCTCTTCATCATGTGTGTGAAGTGTGTTGTTGTAAATCCACTCTGATCCTGTATTTGATCATGTCTATAAACCCCTCTATTTCAGCCCTGCTCAGAACAGGCTGTTTCTGTGTCTGTAGCTTTAAATATGTAAATGAGCTGTCTGACCACGCCCCCTCTCTGGAAGGGCTCGGGTGTACTCGCTGCTTTCTGGCTCCATGTCCTATTGTTTACGGTGAGAAGGCAGACTCAGAGGGCAGAACAAACACCTAGCTGTGGGAGTGTCACCCACCTGGGGGAGGGGCTACTGCAATTAGTGTTAATTGAGTGTTAAGTCTTGGCTGTCTGCTGCAGAGGACTCCAGATTTCCGTTAGCTGGGACAGAGCCAAGACGCAGATCTGCGGAGCCAGTTGAAGCGCACACGTTTACTACAATAAAAACCAGCTCAGACGACATGGCGAAGCCGACACAGACCCAACACCCCAATTTAGCAGAACTGTTCAATTACCACAGAAGAGACTTCAGAGAGGGCTGCTGTCTTTGTGTCCTCACTGAATGTGGAGACATAGTGGGATCCTAGCCTCCTGTTAGGTCTTGTAAATATGACTCCTCCAGATCCTGTAGTTTGTGACTTCAAGGTCTCTACATGTGAGAGGGTGTCGGGCTTCGGTCTTTTTAAAAGTACTTCAAAGTTGACTTGTGTGTGTGGTTAGCATTAGCTTCAGGCTACATCAGGATACACACAGGGGAGGCAGAGTGGGAGCGCTTTACATGTGAGGGAAGTCTTCTGACTTCTGGGTGTGTGTGTGTGTACAGTTCAGTGTAAGTGTGTGTGTGTGTGTACAGTTCAGTGTCAGTGTGTGTGTGTAAGTGTGTGTGTGTGTGTGTGTGTGTGTGTTTGAGCTGGTGGGAGTCTCTTTTGTTTACCCTCCCAGGCATGTCATAAAGCGGAGCGTAGCCGAGTATATAAGCCGAGGGATGAGGTTGAAGAGTCGCAGAGTGCCACTCGTTTAATCAGCCTGATGTTACAATCAGACTCCTCTCATTCCCTCCTTCATTACACTCTCTGCTCCTTTCTCCTCTTCTTGTTTTATATCCAGTTTTTCAGGTAGAACTGGGAGAATGCTTTCATCCCTTTCTCATATTTTCTTTCCTTCTCTGTAATATCCTGCCCACTCTCTTTTATCATAAGCCTTCTCATCTCTTCTCTTCGTCTGCTTTTTCCCCCTCATCTACTTTCCCTTAATCTCCCCTCCCTTCTCTCCCCCCCCCCTTCCTGTCTTCTTTTTCGCCCTCCTTTATAGCTCTCCTTTTCTCTGTTTTTCCTCCGAGCACATCCCGTTAAAACCTGCCTCATTGGCCCAGTGGGATCCATAAGGGGACGGGGTCTGTGTGATCAGGATAATGATAATTAAATAGAGCCATCGTCAAACAGTCATTATGGTGGATTGGCCTTCCTGCTCTCGCTCAAAACTGCAGCTGACACCGGCCGTCTGTCGCGGATTTAAACAGAGCAGAGACGGAGAGCGGGGCATGCACTAAACACTTCGAGGCGAGGTCGTTCTTCTCAAACCTGCAGCGCCTGAACGTCCGTCACCAACGTCACAGAACACTGTTAAAAACCACAACAGAAATTTACAGCATCTTTGAAATGCATGTTATCTAAAAGAATGAGAAATACTTCTTTTAAAGCTCTGCAGTAGGGAAAGAGTCCGAGCAATACCGATCAAATGCTTTGTCTAAACTGTGATGCAGCTGCCCGCCACTAGCTGGAGCTGCAGCTGCCATACAGCCATTATGCTCTACAACCCAGATGTAAATATTTAGCATCTCATTGGAGCAGTGCAGGTTGTCAGTATCTGCTGTAGATAATTGAAATAAAAATGTGGGTGTATCAAGCAGTGCAGGGGGCGCTGGAGGCTCATCAGCTGCAGCCGCCGCCATGCTGGGAACGCCGCTCAGACTAACTGTTAGTCAACCTAACGACAGAGCTGGTTTTAAGCTTCTTGATGTATGTGCCTAACTAAAGATAACAGATATTGTTAATAAAATCCAAACAGAGCCTTTAAAAATACGTATCTCCAATGAACTAATCGGACCTGTTTTCTGTTTTGTACCAGTTTAAACTTGTTTATTTATGCTGTAAAAACAGCTTTTTCACCTGTTATGTGTTGTGTGTGTGTGTGTGTGTGTGTGTGTGTGTGTGTGTGTGTGTGTGTGTGTGTGTGTGTGTGTGTGTGTGTGTGTGTGACACTTCTGGTGATCAGACTGGAGGATGCTGCTTGCTTTATACTGGCTGACTAATCTGAATTGAATAGTTTGTTGAACAAGGTCATTGAAAGGAATCAAATGAATAGTGGAAGTAGCAAAGAAAGACACATACCTGAGTGGGTGCTGGATGCAAAAACAGGAATAGGTAAAGAGAAGCAAACAAGAAGTGCACACTGTGGTGATTAAAAAAAAAAAAAAAGTCTCAAAGTTTCTGATTCAACATTTTGTCACTTTTTGCATCAAACAAAGTCTAAAAAAACATGTTTAGTTCCAAACCAAAATGGCTGCAGAGACCCCTAATGAAAGACCCTGCATCCTGCAAAATCTCAACTAAATGAAACGCTTCATGAATCCTATTGTTAAACTGAGCGACTCTGTAAGAGTATTAAATTGTGTGTAAGGCAACTCATGTGGTGGAATGACTGATGAAGGTGGGCACACAGAGAGGAAGGATGTTTCACATTTCATTCATCAATCACACACACAGTACAGCATCAGGAGTGTGGTTTTAATATTTGACTTTTCTGCACCATTCCTCTCATTTCATTTTTATGATTTTTTTTTTTTTTTTTTTCATTTCGACCCTGATTCTGCTCTCTCCTCCAAACCTCTCTTCATGTATTATACTTCTACGTCTCCTCCCTCGCCCTCCTCCTTCCTTCTCAGTGTGATTTGGACTGCAGATTAATAGACACCCATGTTTTAATAAAGTCAGCTGTGACCTGCTGGATCCCCCTCCCCCTCCCTCCTCCAGGACCCCGCAGCTTATTGAAGAAGCGACAGAGGGAAGATGAGATGAGGTGTGCAAAGGCGGGGGGGGGGGTCGTTGTCATCGTGGAGAAATGTGAGGGCTGCGTAATCCTACATTTATGAAAGAGAGGGCAGCCAGGGGGGGGGGGGGGGGGGGGGGAGTGAAATACAGACACACAGAGAGCGTACAATATGTGGCCACTGCAGCGTATCTGAGTCAGGGTCAGTTCTCATTACAGAGGGATGCAAGTGTGTGTGTGTGTGTGTGTGTGTGTGTGTGTCCCACTGCATCATGGGAATAACTCCCAGACAGCCACACCAGTGAAATCAGGTGACAAAACAGGAGTGTGGAGGGACGCATGAACCCACTTCATCAAACCACTACGCCTCCACTCATGACTCTAATTAGCAAGGTAACGATTTTCAATAAAGTGACCGGATCATTTCCTCTTTATCTCACTGTACTTCCCCCCCGACACTCTCTCATAAAGCTCGCAGCACGGACACAAACAAACTCCAGGCAAACGAGGCCGGACTGTGAAGCGCAGCATGTCATTAAAATAAAAACCAACGGACGCGTTTTCATCATAGCGAGGAAGTGTTGTTAGCGCTCCCTGTGGAGGAGAGGAACATGTGTTGACGGTGACACTCTCAGGGTCACGTTTTCATTGGACTGTACAGATGAGCGTATAGCACCATTCACAAGACTCCATGTTATTCTCATTGTTGTTCATGCTGTCAGTCTTTAGAGCAGCTTTGCATGATTTTTAGCACATTATGCTAAAAATCATATTTCGAAGTCTTGTTTTTAGCTGCTTTCTCTTTAAATTTGACAAATGAATAAGTCTCAGTCTGGCTGCAGCTCGGGTCAAGTAAACTGAGAGAGGTGTCCGAGACAAGGTGCCGATGTCCCCTGATAAATTAAGAAGGATTACAGGTTACAGACAATCACCACCAATTAGAGCTAGAGCTCTTCCACACGGGGCAGCAGCACATTAGCATAGTTCGTATAGTTCCCTTTTATTGCCAGAAGGGGGAGACAAACATTTACAAACAGCAGATTTATCGTAAAGATAGTTTGTGTACAGAAAGAAAACACAGTTTGAGTGAGAGCCAGCTGTCGAACTGTCTGTAAACTGCTTCACAAGAGTCTCGAGACTTCACATTTCACCTTCAGAGACAGACTGCACACCGGGTGACGACAGGACACGACACATCGAACAGGATTACAGGTCCTGGTGATGTCAGCACCTCTTCAAAATGTCCAACATGCAAACAGAAGGATGTGATTTCCACAACAATGGGAGCCTTGTTTAACGGACGCTCCCCTCCTGAAACACTCACACCCAGGCTTTCTTGACTGTTTGCAGAGGTTTTAGATTCAATCAGAAAATCCCTCACACGTTTACATCTGGATCTGTGGAGGATTTCTCTTCTGATTGTCTTGAGTAAATCCTCTGCTAAGCCTCCTGTGTGTCTGCAGCAATTAAGGAGATATCAACGAGGACATTTTGTATATTTCGCTGCATGTGTGAAGCTGCATTTTTTACAAGGTTTAGTCTGAAAGTTCTGCCATCGATTGCTTTCCCTGCTGTTGGTATAAAAACCCTGAGGGGCATCACATATTTGAAAACCAGCAGGCCCTTTAATGTTCTCGTTGGTTTGTGCATCAGTCCCATCTTCTGATCCTGCAGCCCTCCTCCTTCACGCCCGACATTACACTCTGTAAATGTACACATACATATTCGCTGATCTTATAGTTGAGGAAACGCAGGCTTATCATTGAGCCCGCTGACGCCCACTCTGGACCCTCGCTGCTGCTTCTGATGCTGCGTGGTTATAAATAAACAGCACACAGCAGGCGGCGAGCGGCCAAACAAACACGCGCCCGTGTCTGGAAGCTGTAAACACCTTGACAGCCGCTTAAAAAACTCAGAGGACAAAAGTGCATTAGCATAAACACACGTAGCGACTAACCACAGCCTGCCAAAGTACACAAACGTCTTCATACTGCACACACACACACACACACACACACGTGCGCGCTGGGAAAATGATAGTGATCAAAGCAGACTTCCCGCTGAGGGTTTCCCAAAACGTGCATCAAGATGACAGAGAGCTCCTCCCTCCTCTGATTGCGATGAGCTCCCTCTCTCCATACTCCTCAGCCTCCCTCAGCCGCAGTGCCGTCGCCCCTCATGTTGGGACAAATGATGGTCACGCCATTAAAAGGTTTAAACAGCTGCTGACGGGATGGGAGGGGCTTTAGAGGGCACAGTGGGGCATCTGAAAGGCGAATCCCCCCCCCGGGTTTAATTCAGGGGCCGCAGCGTTGAATAATGTAACGCTGTGGGTGAGGAGCGAAGGAATGCTTCTTCAGCTGATGGAGATCTAAAGGCATGCATGCCGGCGTCAGAGGGGGGGAAACAAGCACAGGGTTCCTGATGAAGGCCGTTTGTTTATGCTGACTAAAATAATGCACAAACAAAAGACTGTGAGGGTTTAAAAAAGACGAGAACACAGCAGCTGTCAATATTACAATGCCAGCATTCATGACACGGAGCATAATAATAATCAAAACAGACAGAGGAGCAATCCTTCACTTACTTAGTTTCAACATAAGCACTCCTGACTGCTTTCAGGAGGACTGATCCTGAAAGTCCTCCTGAACTGTTCACACATGCAACGCACCGCTGGAGGCGTGCGTGTGTGTGTGTGTGTGTGTGTGTGTGTGTGTGTGTGTGTGTGTGTGTGTGTAAGGGGCGTTTGATGTGACGTAAAAAGAAAGACACAAAAGTAAGTGTGAGTAACCTCCATCTTTGTGAGTTCTGCTTCAGCTCCTGAGCGTTGTAAGAAATATGAAAAGTGTTTTTTGTCTGATAGTCGCTGTAACATGAGCTGCAGGAATAAGCAGCATCAGGTGACACGTGTGTGTGTGTGTGTGTGTGTGTGTGTGTGTGTGTCCATTCAGGTCGTGGATGATTTAAATGAGCGCGGAGTCATATAGTCCCGTGTCATTTTGCTCACCGCTGCCTCTGGAACACAAACATGCTCCTCACATTCATCCTTTAACCCTTTCAACACACGACATTTCTTAACATGGAACACACAGGGTTGTACCTGCGTCCAGGAAGTCGTCTTATACGCCCCCAGTGCACTAACACTAACCCCATTTTATATCTACTCCGTGCATGTCAGCACTACGCCAACATTCATAGTCAAAGACCGTGTCTCCATAGCGACCGCCGTGGTCCGTCTCCGGAGCATGCCAGCTTCACCACGATGCTCTGTTTCAAACACGTCGCGCGTCTGTATTCGGCCAAGTGCGCTGCAGGCGCCCTTTAAGCCGCCGTGCTAACCGTGCTAACCTGTGGCGGATACGACCACGAAGATCTGATGCAGAACGTGAGCGTGGAAACATCCGGAAAGTGTCCTGACAAACAACTAATAAAGTCCAACATCCTCAGCTATGAATCATTCACTCAAAGTTCGCAGCTGATTTTTATAGTCGTGCTGTATGTTTAAGTCACGTTACCATGGCAACACGTAGTTTGTCGCCTCCTCTCTTCTAACAGCAACAAGAAGCAGCTGTAAGCGATGCCCCCTTCATCAGGCGCCTGCATGAAGTCCATTGTGAACCCCCACACTGCTGGTGTCTTTACACATGTCATCTCGTCTCTGACAGAGTTTCATCACATTTGTTCAGCAGATCTTCAAATGGCGCCCCCACTCTGTCTTCACGGCGTCCTTTTGTCCGCGGTGATGCAACGTGCAGGATGTGTGTTGCACCGAGGACTCTTCTGTTGTGTAAGCTCCACCAACACGCCACCAAAAACACGATTCACCATCCAGCTCAAAAGGCGTTTTGATGTTTCGACAGAAGTCAAACAAAACACGCCATGCCTTCAAAAGTCTGCTGCACGGTCAGAAATCAGCCGCCGCGAGGAAGCACCTTCAGTGTGTGGTTCAGAACAATGACTCAAGTCGAAAGCAATGTTCAAAACCCTTCATGGTTTTTATAGAGCACGGATCATTATAAGGTCAGACACTTCAATTAACAATAGGTGGGAAAAAAGCCAACCAAGGTTTCACTTGCAGCTGTTCTTCTACTGGAGAGGGTTCAAGACGGTCCAGTTAGAATTATTAACCCGAGCATGTCAGAGGAGGATGTTCAACTTCTGACACTGGAAGTGATGACTGTTGTCTAACTGACCTGCAGTCATGGAAACATCTCCACGTTTGGCAGGACAGCCGCGGAGGTTCACTCTGTGCAGCTTGTATGCAGTCGTGTGGCCGATGGTGATGCGGGGTGACGTCGGTGGCTCTGCTTGCACTCGGTTTAAAGGTTTCACAAAACTTCTCGATGAAATACAGGAACTCAAGAGCTTCACATGGAACCCAGCACACGTGCATGAGGATGACGTTAGCAGTGCCAGTGAAGCTCGAACCTGCGAGCGACGCACGAGTCGAGTTACACCCTGTGTCATCATTTTGAAGGGTCACAGAGAATGCCTTCAATAATCAATAATATTCATATCAGGAATAAGATGGTCGCCTGTGTGAACGATACGTCTTGAAATAACTGGTGTGCTCCATGATTAAATAAATAAATATTACACTTTATATGTTGGAACAACTCCAAAGACTTTTTTTTAAAATTCAGCTTCGTTCCACACGTGTGTTTCCAAAAGCTGATGAACATTCAAATAAAAGATCACGGGATCCTGCACAACAAAACCTGTGAAAGGGAAAATAGTATTTATGTTTTTTTCTTATTAAATGGTAATTATAGCAAAGTCTCCCCCGCCTCTCTCTCTCTCTCTCTCTCTGCCTGCAGTGACTCAGCCTTTCTTTCATTTGTTTTCACATTCTGCTCAACTCCGTTCCTTCTCCCTCCTCCAACATAATTGCTCTAATTCACTGCTGAACCTTCTTTGCTGCTGTGAAATTTGTTGGCTATTGATTACTGTGGTAACAGGTCACGGCTACAGAGAGCGTCACGGATTGGATTAAAAAAATGAAAAACAACAAGCATTGATCGGGGGGGGTATGCCAGTTTTGTTTTGTTTTTTTTTTTGGGGGGGGGGGGGGGCTTCATTGCAGTGCAAACAAGAGAAGAGACATATTTCATTCTAACTTCAACAAATCAAGAAACAGCACATAAAGTGACCGAAAATAAAAGTTAATCCTCTTGGGATAAAGGTCACGCAAACCATCATCTGCCTCAACCAGGGGCGTGTCCAGATGGGTCATGGTGAAATCTGATTGGCCACCCTAAAATCCCAACCTCTGATCGGCTATTTACCTTACCAGAGGCGGGGTCTGAGTTAAATCTAATATTGAGGCTGCTGAGTTCTGTCAGCTGTAAATGCAAACACGAGACAGGCTCTACGCAAAAGAGTCCATGAAGATTTGTCGTCAGGCGTGTCTTTCACACCGTCTGATATTCAAAGCACGCACAATGTTTGTACACGTTGCAAAATGGTTTTACTTCCCAATACATCTCAAGAAATAAGAACTGAATATATTCAACTAATTACCGTGAGTGCACTTACTTAAAGCCACCCCTGCACAAGTCCGTGCAGTGGACACGCCCCCAGGCTCAACTTTAAGAAAACGACTCAAACTGCTGTTATTCTGATGAGCGCAGTATCACCAGTGGAGGCTGTCAACTGTGTGGAAATCTTCATGATTCATGGAGCTGTTTCAGAGTCCAGTCTCCAGTCCTGCTGGGGCCTTTTAGCTTCCTGCTAATTTCTAAAATGCTTGTGAGCAGCACTTATCACAGCAAGGAGTGTCGGACACTCTTTTCAAACAACTCCACCTGCTATTTTTGTGACAAACTGTCACAGTGTTTCCTCTCAGAGCGAACATAAAGCAGAGCCCGCCAGTCAAGCAAACACTCTTGGAACAATCCTTTGGTTCTTTAACGAAAACATTCCCTTGTGAGAGGGATTTATCCTCCTTGTGTGGGGGAAAAAACAGCCGCAGAGCACCTCTCTGCTTTTCAAGGAGTAGTAAATTGCCCACTAGGCCGATGAGGGAACAGGAGCGACCGCTCGCCTGGACAAGGATTTGATACAACAACCGTTCCTTTTTCTCTAGCGTCTCTCTGAAGTGTAGCAGAGTGTTCAAGGACGATGACGGTGAATCAGCGTCTTGTTCTGCTCTGGTGCGACGCTGTGAGGACAGAGAGAAGGACAGTGCAAAGACAGACGGATGGTGGGGGAGTTGATGTGACACGCTGCATGGGCCTCTTTGATGCAGAACAAACCACTGCTCTGTGAATGCTGCGGGCCTCCTGCTAAA
Source organism: Symphodus melops (assembly GCF_947650265.1). Taxonomy (NCBI): domain Eukaryota; kingdom Metazoa; phylum Chordata; class Actinopteri; order Labriformes; family Labridae; genus Symphodus; species Symphodus melops. The sequence goes on along the minus strand of NC_136710.1, from coordinate 19,095,706 downwards.
GACCAGTGCAGCGTTGAGAAATCAGGGGAACATCACAGAGGGTTCATGTGCATCAGAAATATTAAAGGTACGTTTGTGTTTTACTCGACAGATACGCACAGAATGAGAGGGAAAGAGAGCGAGAGCATCCAAGGACAACGTTCATCCTCCGGCTTTCAGCGAGCAGAAAGAAAACGAATGAAATCCATTAACCATTACTCATTCTGTCTGTCTGAGGGCGTGTTTATGTTCGGGAGGATTAACGCCAAGAAGTTCACCAAATAAACATCCACATTAGTCCAAACGAGCGAAAAAAAAAAAAAAAAAGAAACACGATAAAAAAAATCAATAAAAAAAAAGTTAATCAAAAGCTTGTGAATGATTTCAGCAGTTTTCTTCTTTTTACAGAGACCATGTTCAGCATCCATTGAGCACAGTGGAGTCCCTAACAGCTGATGAGCCTTTGATCCGTCCGTGCTGTAGTTTGACGCGCACCTCGCTGGCGTGATCCGAGGCGTGAGAGCGCTTCAGTCAAAAGACGAGAAGAGAAGTAATCAAGCTCAAGTCCATTTATGATTTAACAAAGGTTAAAAAAAAGAATCCTTTAATACAATTATTGTTTTATTTCACTCTCTTTAAAGGCAGGGTTGGTAATTTAAAAAAATCCCAAAACTAGCATGATTTTGAAAGTAGCATTCCCTCAGGGCTCCTTCTTCACCCACCCCCTCCCTTCTGTGCTCCCTCTAAAGCCACGCCCCCTCCCTTCTGTAGTCCCTCTAAAGCCACTCCCCTCCCTTCTGTGCTCCCTCTAAAGCCACGCCCCCTGCATTTTGTGCTCCCTCTAAAGCCACACCCCCTGCATTTTGTGCTCCCTCTAAAGCCACACCCCCTCCATTTTGTGCTCCCTCTAAAGCCACACCCCCTCCCTTCTGTGCTCCCTCTAAAGCCACGCCCCCTCCCTTCTGTGCTCCCTCTAAAGCCACGCCCCCTCCCCTCTGTGCTCCCTCTAAAGCTCCGCCCCCACACAGACATGCACTCAGAAGACGACCTCAGCTCGTCTCCTCGTCTGTAGTAACTACGTTGTCTCATGTCTCCTTCAGCTGAAACTAAAGTAACTAAGTAACTAAACTCTCAGTATAAACTCCAAAATCTTCTATCTTCGTATAAGTATCTGGAAAAATGACAAACTCTCCCTTTAAATCCTCTGATTCTGATGTCTTTCAGTGTATTTCTATCAAGGAAATAATAAAAAAAAAAATAATAATGAAAATAATAAATTTTATCTAAATGAATTGAACTGAATTCTCCTTTCGGTGTTCATTAATAGACAGCCTCTGTGTCACATGCTCTTTACACAGTGTGGACGCTGGTGTACAGTTTATGCTAGCATGCACACAACAATAACAACAGTCGATTCCAGATCAGAGGTTGTTACCCTCCACCTGCCTCGGAGCTCTTACCAGCAGGGAGCTAAGCTAAAAGGAGAAGGACAGCAGTGGAGGAGAAATGAAGTGTGGGATGGAAGAAGGGAAGGATTACCAGCTAAGCGTACAATCACCTGCTGGGGATGTAATTGAAGGGGGAGGGGGGTGGGGGAGGGGGGGGAACTCGGCCTTTAGCCTGCTGCCAGTCACTCTACATCCACTCTGTCTCCACCACTCTCCACCCTCATGGGGGGGGGGGCAGACCATGGAGACAGACCTTGGAGAAATATCACCTGAACATGTTTGTTATATCCAACAGAAGACAGTACCATGCCTTTAGAAATCTCTGACGAGGTTTGCAACGCTTTAATCCACAGAGTCACTTGTCATATAATTTAGAGTTTTTCAGGGGCTAAAAATAAAAACCAAGAATCAACAGAGGACATAAACATTCAGTTTTTTTTTTCACTCACTTTTTGTCTCTCCCATGATGTTATTTCTCTTGTACAGCGTCCATGACGATCGCATGCTTTTTGTAAATTATGCAAATTAGGGGCTGACGTCATTCAGCGACTATACTAGACCAGTGGTCTCTTTCCTTACAGAGGAGCAACACTGGTGCTCAAAGTATGTGGGGCTCGGGGCTAAGCTGTGACAGTATCATGTGAAGCGACAGTTCGTAAAGCCCTGTTTTAAAAGAGACGTGAGGAAGTTTGAAGAAAATGACCCAAAGTATGAAAGAAATGACTTTCCAGCTGCACAATCATTTGTCTGATTCACAAAGACTACAGTTCATCTCAGACACACAACCTCAGTGGATCTGTCTTTTATAATGAAAGGCATCCGGGAAGCCCTTTGTACATGTTGGATTTAGAGTTAGCATCCTTCTAAAAGTGAGACAATGATGCGTACAGACTTTAATTCCAGTTAAACAAACACAGCGTTACTGGACGTCCTGTGGTGAGCGTTCGATTTCTCTCTGAGCAGGAAGCGTCATCTTACAAATCCCTCTGCTCGTCTGTGTCCCATGGGGAGAAGGGGGGGGGGGGGCTGCTGTCTGAATAAACATTACAACAGTCTCCATGGGGATTAGCCTAATGTGCAGCGCTGTAGCACCACTGATATGTCGCTTTAATTGTCTCCTAAATTAAACACGCAGCGGTTTCTCTGCAAATCTCATAAATCTCATAATCCTTTCTCGCTCTCTGTTGCGTTTTATCAATCAATAATGAAAAGCACCCCCCCCCCTTTATGGATTTCCAAAATGCTCCCTTCTTTTCCTCCTCCTACCTGCGCTCGAAACTCCAGATACTTTTTAAGACACAGAGTGCCTGATCACAAGTTTGCACACTCACACCTCTTTTCATCAGCGGAGGTAATTTATTAGCCAATTAGAAATGATGAAAGCACCGAGTTCTGCAGTCAGTGATTACTGCCTCTGTGCGATGATGACATTTATCATTCTCAGTGAGAAGCGGAGAGGATGTGTTTCATGCAGAAAAGGCCCGAGGCTGACAGGGAGGAATCGAAAACGACAACTATGGCCGTTAATTCCTCTCAGTCTGCATCACGGCCAGCACGAAAGAAACGGGGCTCAGGGTTCTTCTTCAGCTGCATGAACACACAGACTTTAAAGTTGTATTCTCTTGGTTTGCTCTGTTCAATGATCCCATATTTCTCCTCATATTCACCTTTCATGTCCTTTGGTTTAACAATGCAGATTACTGAATATAAGTCCAGAAACTCAGTGTTTAAAAAAGAGATGACGTTGCACCAACACAACGGCCCCGTGATGCCTTTATACATCCTAGGGCCACATCCAGCTCACAGAAGGAAGTCCGTCAGCGGATCTTTGGATCAGAATGAGCCCGCTGTGCCGTTCAGATAGAACCAGTCAGTCACACCTTTTAAACATCTGTTGTTACAAAGAGCTGGTGTTCAACTTTGTCTGGACACCACCCAGAAAACAAAGTGGCATTAAAACACACAGAGCTGCTGCTCGTCAACAGGCCAGTAGGGGGCCCCCCAACGGCTGGCAAACTTTAAACCACAGCATGTGCAAACTTTGCATCGACACTAAGAAGCCTCCCTAATGGGGCCCCATCTGACAGAACTCACTCTCACCGCCCTGCTCAGCGTCGCGTGCACTATTGCTGTTAAAAATGTAAAGATGGACGCCGGTTGGTCGGGGTCCCCAGTGAATGTTTGAATCGCAAGCTGACAACTGCTCCATTACCATGGCAACAAGGAAACTGACCCGCAAAGGCTGAAAACAGATACTTTTGGAAGATCCATGCAGCCAATTCATAAACTATATTAAAGGGAAAAAAAAACGACACAGAATCATAAAGACAAACACTTCAAATCCACAAGAGCTCCGGGCCTGTAGGGGGCGCTGTGCAGAACACTTATCATTGAAGGGAGTGAGTGAGGTTGATTACAGAGAATGACATTCAAATAAAAGAAACAGATATTTTTAGTGAATGTCGGCCTGGATTGAGATTTTGCGTTTTTCTTGCATTAAGTTTCCGTCATCACGGCGAGTTTCAGTCGCTGCGTTTGCTGTTGAATTAACATCGTTTATCAATCTGCTGCTTGTTTTCCAAAATGTACATCGTCCCTTGTCGGCCGCTGTTCTTCTCGCCGTCAATCAGCACATTATTGTGATCCTGGTGCCTTGTGTTTATATAATGCCATCTTGCTACTCTGCTCCTCGCAGCATTAACAGAGAAAACAAACAAAGGCAGCTCTTACCTGAGCGATGTGGAGCGAGGCCAGGGACGAGTCAGACATGTAAAAGAAACAGAAGAAGAAGAAGAGAGAGAGCCATTAGTCAAAGGTCACGCTGGGAAATCAAACAACCTGATACGATGAAAACATCCATCTGTCAGCCTCGCAGTTTAACACCTGCCACCCCAACAGGACTGAGGAGAAGTCAGCAGGCGGACACACACACACACACACACACACACACACACACACCGGAGCGCAATGAGCCCTGCGCCTCCATTCACATGCCTCAGTCATTAGGCATTACTCCCATTTGTGAGAGGTCGATGGAGCAGCAATTTCAGCCCATCACACCTGCTGTATTATAACACATGTCCTTCACAGGCACCCGTACCTGACATGCCTGAAGGATTACTCTGTGTGTTTAAGCTAATGGCCAAAGTGATGAGTGTGCAAGAGGCCGTGGATTTAAGCGCAGCGCGTTTTCATCTCTCATATTCGGATAGCAGAAGGTTGAAAGAAGAAACAGATCCCTGCTATGCATCAGTGTGAGTACGGCACGCTCACGAGCTGAGATGAGATGCAAAGTGATTGAATGACTGAGATGTGTGTGGCTCTGTAAATCACTCTCTCTCCTCCCCTGTTTGTATTGCTCTCTTTTTCTTGGCTGACAGCTTCCTCGCCGCCGCAGAGGGACGATATGACGAGGCCGGATTGAGGGGATAAATTCCTGAAGAGGTGTGTGTGTCAAAAAAAAAGACAAGATTTGCCGACGAGGGGGGGGGGGGGACTTTTTTCAATACAGACAGAAAAAGGAAGGAGGGGGATTTTGTGGCATCTTTGATCCGGGCAGAATGAGAATCATTATAGTTTACTTCAAGAGGCGTAAAGCTTGACTAACAACGCCGCAAAATAGGACGAGACATCTCTTCAGAGCAGATTGGAAATGTAACTGCACAAAACTAAACGTGAAAGCTTTCAGAAATGGGTTTATCTGAAGAGGAACTATTTCAAAGTTGAAGTTATCAAAGGTAAAAGATGGAGAACATGATCACACAAAACCTGAGTCAACACAAATATTCACGACTGTTTTCACATCTGCATGTCTGAAAATATCTGGATTTTCTTCAGAAGGACTGCTCCGTTTATTTTCCTGGGGGGGGGGGGGGGGGGGGGTAAAAGCAATGGAGTCTGCTACACGATTCAATAGAGAGAATATTTCCACTCATATAAATGCTGTGTGAAACAGCAATATCAACTAAGAGCGGAGAGGTACTGCAGGACAGAAAACGACATGCAGCCAGTTAATGAGGTGACTCCAGTCAGCGTATATGAACGTCCCTCTCTCTGACCCACTCGCTCACATCAGGTTGAATTAGGTGCTTCATTGTTTCACAAAGAGGTTTCACTCTTGACTATGTCGTTGCACTGTATTTCTGGCAGATTGTCCGTGCTCGGGTGTTTTTTTGTTTTCCCACCGTAGAGTGGGATAACGCCTCCCAGACTAAGTTCAGCTGAAGTTCATCATCAGCTGCAGTTTCCTCCCTCCCTCCCTCCCTCGCAGTGCTCTGCTACCATCGGTCCCACCATCACTTCACTTCTGCTCGTCACATCACCCCTCTCTAACAGCCCCGACAGCGCTGAAATATTAAAGAGAACGCGGCCACCACTTGCCCTCAAAAGTTTTACTCAGATAAATAAACCAAAAGGTCACAAAGTAATCAGAATCATCGAACTCAAGTAAAGGCATTCTCAGTCTCCTGACACCCCGACCGTCTGTTCTGACCGGGCCGATGAAAGGGCCCTGCAGCACCCGACCATTCTCCTGCAGAGGAAGAAGAGAGGAACTGAGGAGGTGAAGGTACAATATCTCACCTGAGCACCCCAGGAGAATGCGTTCTGCCTTCGAGAGAAAAAACCAATAAGGCTGCTTGGAAACACGAGCCGTGAGTACGCAGGTGTGCAGCCGACAAACAGCTCATTAATCTCCGACCTGCCAGGCATGAGGGACAATAAATTGCCCCTCTATGAGGTAAGTTCAAGCGTAGAGAGGTATTTCTGCACACGCTGTGTTTGTGGGTGGCTGTTCATCATATTTATATAAAGGCATGTGTGGAGTGTGTAACCTTCAAAAGGTCTGAGAGTGTTGACAGACATGTAAAGAACAGTGCAGCAACATTATGGAGCGAGTCAGCGCAAAGGTCTCGCACTGCAAATGCACGCTCTTAGAAGACATGGTGCTGTTGCTCCGCCCGCTCCTGGATGGCGTGCAGAAAGGGGCGAAGAAGGGCTTTTTTTTTATTATTTCAGTTTTATAACAGCGTATGAAAAGATGCCTCCTGCAGCGAGTAGGGATGTTTTTAGGAGAGCGTTCAATCAATCAATCAATCATGATACGAACATGAATGAGGTGATTTCATATTAACTTGGTGATTATAGGGGATACGGATAGCCTCTCTCATTTGGCGCTATGGTCACATTTAGACAAGGCAGCACATCTCAACAGAACACCGGCGAAGACGTGGTGAGAAGTCGGAGAACCACGTGGACCGATGAGGTCCGACACTTCCTCTCGTCCGGCTTCCTGCTCGGTTACTCCGCCGCCTCCATCAGCGTCCTCTTCTTCTTCGCCTCAGCCATGTGTGTGGAGGAAGACGCTCTCTGCGTATCGGCTGCTCCTGTGCTGACAGCAGACAGAATCAGTGCAGGTGGAAGCAGCTGTTCCTTCACAGTCGCCGCAGTGACATGGCGTCGCTGATCCTCCGCCGTCGGTTCAGAAAGCTTCGGCTGAAGAAAGTCTGCTTAATGCAAAGTTATTCCATCCTCAGATGTATTCTAATGGCTTCAGTAGTTTTAATCCAGGATTACTGACGGGTGTGTGTGCACGGCGCGCTATATGATTGAAATACAATTAAAATAAATATTGGATCATAAAATGTAACCACGACTTTGAGAGTCATCCAACCATCCGTCCATTATCTGAAGCATTTGTTCTTAGAGGGCTCTCAGTGGGGGGGCGGGGGGGGGGGGGGGGGGGGTCCATCACAGAGAAACAGCCTCCATTTATAGACAACTGTGATACCACAAACAGACTCCATACTAGTTGTTGAAGCTCTGATGTGTCCCATGAGGTCCATTCCATTAGTCCTTTTTCCTCTGGAAGGTTTCTTGATTCCAGAACAACCCGGAAGTATTCCTGGTACGAGCTGTTTGACATCTGGAGGGTCGCTGTTTCAAGTCCAGGAGAGGGCCGAGTCTGGAAATTGGTCTGGAAAAGTGCCGGTTGAACATGTGCGTGTATTTCTTTCACTATGATCGCCTTAAGCAAAGGACAACCTTGTTGTATGGCCCATAATTCTGCAGCAGCATTTGACCTCTGAGAGGGAGGAGGGGCTTCTTTCCTGCTCCCTTCACAGTGACCTCGATTGTGACTACTGGAGACTTTCCAAATTCAATGCAAACAAAAAAAATACCAAAGAAAATACTGTTTCAACATGATGTAAAGTGGTCTGTTACTGTGGCCTTAAAGGCTGCATGTGAGGGCAGAGTCCTATCTTTTGTTAATTTGTTGGATGACTTTACAGGAATCAGGAGCATCAAATGAAAACGCATTCTGTCCTAAATCTGAATGTGGGTGGGGGAACTTCAGCACGAGCCAATCACTGGAACGAGCGGTTCTCAAATCTTTTGTATCCTGAAGTCATTTTTTAACTCTAATAAAAAACAGGTTTGGTCCCGTCCAGTAAGTCGACTGGGAAGTATGTGACTGGGCTGCAGGAGAAAAGTTTGGGAAAAGTTTGAAAGTGAGAATTTAATCATTACTCGGGTTAGCTGTGTGTGCAGTTATAAGGATGTAAAATAGACTCCATTGGCTGACAGTTATTTTGATAAAAGAAACCCCGAAAAGAGACTTTTGTTGTCTGAGAGTTCCAATAACAGATAACTCAGACGATCACCCGTCTTCGGGCCAGGACAACGGCTATCAAAGGAATGAATCACGGCTCTAATGCTTCCATTGGGCCCTTTGAAACCCGGGCTAATGAAGACATGTTGATTTAACGAGCCGCGGCCCCGTCTCACAGAGAGCCGAGCTGACTTTTCCAGATTAATGGGCACCCCGGCTCGCGCTAATGGCTAATAATTCAGCACACAGTAGTTTGCTTCTTTGTCTCGTTTTGATCTAATCGCTATCGTTGCTGCATCCGGCCGTGCTAACGTCTCAGAGCATCCATCACAGCAGAGCCTCTGATTGTGCAATTACATTTGGGCTTTTAGGGTTAGTAAGTAGACTAAAAGTTATTGAGTGGAGTATTTTCATTATCAAGAAGCAGTCATTTTCTTTTGTTTTGTCCTCCCAGTACTCTCCGACTGAATGAAGTCTTAGGTGCCGGAGAAAGGATTAAAAAGCAGCCAGCGCTGAGTGTCATGGCCCCTTTTCTTTTTAGTGGCGGGTCATTTCTCAATCCACATATTAAAGATAAAAGCTACTAAAACAGGCCAAAAATAAGTCCCTCAAAAAGTCTTTCATGTTTCCAACGATTACTTAACCTTGTGAAGAATCTGACCGGGAGTGTTGCTGCTGCTGTTTTAAATACAAATCAGGCCACGCGTCTTCAATCAATTTCTGTGATTCCCACCATGTCAACTATTTCACCATCCAACAATCTGTCAGACGATGCACCAACAAAGAAACAAGGATATTTACCTTCTGTGGGCTTTCCATTTGAGGAGTGACTGAAAATCAAACAAAAAACCGTCCTGTTGTTGGTCACTGCCATCCAAATACAGTAAAATATTTCATCCAAAGACATGACGCCCAAAAAAAGATCCACAAATTCATTTAAATGTGCCAGCACCAATAATTCATTTTCATGAGCTAATTTTTTCAATTAAAAAAAATTCTCGTTTGGACAATTATTATCTTCCATTCATTGTTCCAGGTGTATAGAAACCAAGGAGAGCCTGTTGTGGCTGTACTGTTTGTCCTCCAGCCCAGGTCAAGTCACTAATCGTCCAACGAGTCTCACCTGGCCTCAGAGCTGGCTTCAGCAGAGGACTCCCAGCTAAGGACTGAGTGTGTCCATGTGTTTGATTAAGTTGATCTTTTGTTACCATTGTTGCTTTAATCATATTAAATCCCTCTGGTTTGTCTTTAGTAAGGTGGGAAGTGTTTTATCGGGGTCAATGTGTGGGTCGTTGTTCGCCTCATGCTGCGCCGTAACTGAGTTTTAAGGAAGTGCCAGCCGCTGTTCTGATGTGTGTTCGGCCAATTGCACGAGACTGTTCTGATGATTATAGGCGATGAAACTCTGAACACGTGAGCTGCTTCGATCAATAACTGAAAGTCAGTGAGAGGTCAGAAGAGACGATCATTGTGCTGATTCAGGGGCGTTTCAGGCAGATCTTACAGGATCTTTAAGGAGAGTATTCCTAAACAGGAAGTAACAGCTGCTGTTGGAGACAAGTGCATCAAAGAATGGCCAACAAAATAAAAGTAAAACATCCCAGCATAGATTCATTGGTTTGGTGAAGATGTGTTTTTAGCGAGAGACATCAGCCGATCATAAAGCCTGACTCCAACTTTTAATAAAACTTCCTCGTGGGTCATAACGATGTCGCCTGTGCAGCTTTAGTGCCGTTTGCCGGCAGACTGAAGAGATAAGAGGGCCCGTTCATACGATCGGGGTTGATGTGACGAGTAAAGGGATCCAACTCAAAGGCAGAGTGAAGGTGCAAAGCCGCTGCGGATCAACATTTTAATGAGGGACGTTTGTTTTGTTTACACTTTGCAGGATAATTGGGCAGGAAAGCGGCCAGGTGTGCACGCAAGAGAGCAAGCTAGCCAGGAAGAAATGATCTGGACAGGAAAAAGACCCAGAAGGTCCAGGTTACTGCAGCACAGGAGTGGACATACTGTACGGGGAGGAGGAAGAGGAGGAAGAGGAGGAGGGGAACGACTGTTTGGACTGGATGAAAAGGTGGGGAGGGGCAGAAAAGAAGGCTTGGAAAGAGAGGAGTGTGGTCGGAGGGAAGGGTCAGGAAGACAGCGTGGAAAACACACAGTTCAAAGTGAATGAAGAGAAAAAGTGGTTTTATGCAGAAGAGGCCCTGAGGCTCTCGAAAGGATGGATCACGCCACGTCTGTAGCTCTGCAGTGACAGAGAATCAAGCTGCAGGGGCGTCTCGGCCTGCAAATGTAACCCAGCTATCAGCACAGCAAATAGACGCCTCTGTTTTCTGTGTTAGCACAGGTTGCATTGAGGGGAAATGTATCTCTCTCTTTGCTGACAGATAGTGACAAACAATAAGAGCAAAGCCCAGGGGGGAGAGAAATGTGAAATTGATCGAACAAACAACGTTATCTCCAGCACAGAGTCTGCTTTTCATCTCTCTCTCTCTCCTGCCCGGCACCCTCAGCGCTACACGGGGCTTCACAGGTTTGAAAGCAACTAACAAAAGGCAACGCTCGGCTCATCAAGGAAATCACAGAAATACAGCTGCACCTGTAATCAAATTAAGCTCTGCTCATTCAAACTCATTCAAATATTGAGGGAGGTCAAGGAGAAGTGGAGGCAAGTAAAGAACTAACCACAACAAACTAAAACTTTATCCTACATTCGTCTTTGAGCATGTGGAAGAAAAAAAGAAAAAAAAACTTACAGCAAGCTGTCATAATTTAATTCCTGTATGGAAATAATTGCAAATGTGAAATCTCATTCACCTTGCAGGAAGTCTATTTGAGCAGTGAGATGGAGAATAGATGAGATACATGAAAGCTTCAGCGGCTTGTGATGAGATCGTGTTTTCCCCGTCCACTAATAAACACCTTGAAAACAGTGTTTTATAGCGCGAGTCAGACTCTTCAGACAAGGCAGAGGGTGTTATGATGACTCTAATCAGCATCGCGCAGCAATAAAGACTGATGCTTCTCATCCTGGATGAGCAAAACGATACTCATGTGCATTTACTTAACGACGCATCAACCAAAGATGGAGGAGGAAAAAACCTGCGTTAACGCCCCGTATAACCCGGTACATCAAGGTTATTTTATAGGACAATATTAAACACAGCATTTCATTTAGTGTCCTTGTTTACTTTAAACGTCCAGTCAGTGAGCTGTGAAGGAAACCTGCAGCAGCCAGTATGTCCTCCTTCTAACTTTAGATTCTGCTCCTGAATGCTCTGGATTTGTTTGGACCAGAGAAGGTAGGCGGGGCTTTGAAGGCCGTTTTGGACGCCCCAGGGTTTGCCAGATATGAGAGCAGTTATCAGGTCAACAGGTGTTGCAGCGATGGAAGCGGGCAGTGGAACTGCTTCAGATAGAAGTGATTGTACCCGAGCTAAAAAGCCTCTGCATGTTTCTAATAAGCTCCAGCAGCAGAAAGCTGCTCAAACTAGGATCAATGTTGGAGATGCTTTTGAAACATGAACGCAGAAAGCTTTACAGACCCATGCTGAGCTGGCTAAACACTGAAGCTACAGTGTCCACCACATGCAGAGCTGGCTAAACACTGAAGCTACAGTGTCCACCACATGCAGAGCTGGCTAAACACTGAAGCTACAGTGTCCACCACATGCTGAGCTGGCTAAACACTGAGGTTACAGTGTCCACCACATGTAGAGCTGGATAAACACTGAAGCTACAGTGTCCACCACATGCAGAGCTGGCTAAACACTGAAGCTACAGTGTCCACCACATGCTGACCTGGCTAAACACTGAAGTTACAGTGTCCACCGCATGTAGAGCTGGATAAACACTGAAGCTACAGTGTCCACCACATGCAGAGCTGGCTAAACACTGAAGCTACAGTGTCCACCACATGCAGAGCTGGCTAATCACTGAAGCTACAGTGTCCACCACATGCTGACCTGGCTAAACACTGAAGTTACAGTGTCCACCACATGTAGAGCTGGATAAACACTGAAGCTACAGTGTCCACCACATGCAGAGCTGGCTAAACACTGAAGCTACAGTGTCCACCACATGCAGAGCTGGCTAATCACTGAAGCTACAGTGTCCACCACATGCAGAGCTTTGTGAGCATCCACTCTAGAGAGGAGGGGGGGAGACAGCTCTCTTTTAACTCTGACGAGAAAACTCATGAAATCAGGATGAACAGATGACACATGTTGTACAAACATTGGGCCTTAAGAGCAAAAAAATCTGTAATGTCTGGGAGGACAAACGTCTCTGAGTGGGAACGTAACCCCCCCCCCCCCCCCGTGCGTGTTTTGATAAGAGATGTCACCAAGAGCCGTCCTCTGCCAATCACCTCTGAGCATTAACGTCAGCCTTAATTAGCTTCAGAGTGTCCACCTGTCAATCAGCACCAGCTGTGGAGGATCATGTAGGAGGGGCTGCCAGGCAATTTACACAAACCTACCAATCAGTCAGTCCGTCAGAGAGTCAGTCATATGAGCGTTATTAAAGAGGCACCTCGGCTGGAAGAGTTAAGCACCTTCTTAAACCTTTATCTTCTTTCCGGAGAGAAAAGAAATAAAGCAGACGTGTTCATTAAAGGAGGAATGGTTGGTTGTATTTAAAGATCTCTTTACAGGCAGAGCCTGAGTGTGTGTGAAGATGTGTGCACATCAGATTCACACACAGCGTTACGTCTGTCATTTACTCTCAAACGAGTGTTTGCAGACGCAGGGATCTTCAGTAATCCCGGTAAATATGTGACGCAGCCTGATCCCCAGACAGACGCCTGAAATCATCCTGCAAACGTTAGCACAAGCAGGAAATATTCCCTCATACACACACGTTTACACACAGCTCACACTCAGTGTGTGTGTGTGTGTGTGTGTGTGTGTGTGATATTTCCTCCTCTGTCACATAAACACACTCATAGTGCATGAGGACGGGCACACTGTTGGAAGCAGCTCTGCATGTAGAGCGTGAGCTGTCAATCCTGTGTTGTCTGTCAGGGTGAGTCTCAAAGACGTGCACACGGGGAACACCTGAAGACTTTCACCTGGACTCCATCTTTACATGAGGTGATTATTTAAGGGCTCCTGTGCAGGCCACAGTTTTCTACCTCCAGTCCTCCACTTTACAAAACTGGCTCTTTTATAATCTGGAGAGGGGCTTAGATCTGAAATGAGGATAACAGACGTAAATAAAGGATCCTTAAAAATCACGATCAAAACCGTTTCGCTGAAATCTTCGTCTAAGCACCGGAAACTTAAAATGTTAGTTTTAGTGGAAACCAGTTAAGATTTAGTTTTTTCTTCCTTGATCCTACCTTCATTTAAGGGCATGTGTGTGTTAGAGGTTAGTGCGCGCACCCCATGTACAGAGTCTGGTTGGAACCAGTTCAGATCCATAGCTCTATAGAGCTGGGGGAGCCCGTCATTAAAATCCCACCTGTGGATCCTTTCCCACAGGTCACACTCCACTTTCCCTCCCTCCCTGGTTTCTGACTCTTTCCACTGCCTCCAAACAAGGCCAGAAAAATCCCCCCCCCCCAAAAAAAAAAGACCGGTAGTCTTGCTGTAATCCTGCAGACACACGCAGACAGAGAAAACAGAAAACACAACATGACAGAGGAACTTTAAAATCCGCCCAAAGAAGAAAAGTGATGGCTGAATGAGAGATTTGTGACCTCTGTTTAACCCAACTGAAACCGCGACAGGGAGGCAAAAAGTTCCACTTAACCGCTCCTCTATGGAGGTTAATGGCTCGGAGCCGCACTGAAGAGCACACAGACAGCTGTTTAAAGTGCAGAGTGATACATCGTTTATTTATGCCGCCACATTTTCACAGCAGGGGGGGGGGAACTGAGAATTTACAGCCAGCACAGTTATTGCTCCTGATTTCCCTCCTCTGACATGTACAATGCAATCTTTGAATTAAACACGGGCACTGGTGCAGATCTCGTCTGTGCTTTTTAAGACAACAACCTTCAGCGTGTGTGTGTGTGTGTGTGTGTGTGTGTGTGTGTGTGTGTGTGTGTGTGTGTGTGTCAGCAGGGTGAGAGCAGACGGAGACGAGGGGGTGTGAAGCCGGGGGAGGGTCACGGGGAGTTTTTGGGGGCAGAGGCGTGGCTGCTTCTAAAAGTGAACCCTCCCCAACATAAGACACGCTGATCCCGTCTGAAGGCAGCCGTCAATTATTCAGAGGCGACCTCGTGTCTGGGGACGCTGGGAGTGGACAAGGACTGGAAACAACGAGTGAAGGAGACCTTGTTCCGCTCCAGGCTTCGGTCTTGATGATGTTAAACTGTTGAAGATGAAAAACAACAACGAGTCACGGCCTCACTCTTTCTCATATTCATCCAGGCAGGATTTCAAGATGGGCATTATGAAAATGATCAAATAGTCTTCATGCAAGGTGTTGCACATTAATGCTGAACTTCAAGGTTTCCCTCAGCGAGTTTGAAGGTCTTCTGTCTTTTTCAGCAGCGACAGAATGATGCACTCACAGCGTAATGAGCTAATCAGAGCAGCGACACAGCAGAGAAGCTTTCAATGATCACAGCCGATACTTGTTCTTGGACTTCATGTTTAAGACCGTTTACAGGACAGGATCAAGGATTACTCCGTCCGTCCGTCCGTCCGTCCGTCACACTTGTATTAACAGTATAAACACCATGACAACAACTAAAGCCAGAACATTTGCAATGCATTGTGGGATGTGTAGTTATTTGGCTCCAGAAGACAAATACAGTTGTGTACACCGTCTCGTATCTTTGGCCTTTTCCTCAGTTTCTTAATGACGTTTTGGCGCTGAGTCAAAAGTGCTACAGTCACCAGTATTGGAGGAGCTGGTTGCCTTGGTTACCAGCATCGACCTCTTGAAACGTCAATAATGGATTAAAACGGTGAAGTTTACCTCTGGAACCAGAGCCGCAGAAAAAATGGACGGTCGCTGTGGACGACAATAACAATGAGTTAAGTGTAGATTTACTGCAGCGTGGCTCAAGAGAAGAAATACAATGTGGCTGTTACGAAGCTAACTACTGACTGGTGAGGCGTGAACATACATGTTTAACTTTAACCTGTCGGGATCTGACTGATTCTTCTCTTCTGATAGCGCCCCCCTTTCTCTACTCTTTCTTCACAGGTTTTGCGTCGGCACGAGCCCTTGTGAGATTATTGAGAGCTGACACAAAGACCCGAGAACAAAGATGAACGGCGGCGTTGACACAGTTCCTTCCTGCTCAAAGCGCGGGGTTATATTTTGGTTTGGAAGCCGCTTCACGCCTTGAGGCGGGCGGCTCTGTGTCTGGAGATTGGGTTTAATTGGGAAGCGTTGACCTTTTCCACCAGAGAAAACACACACACACGGCTGTAAAACGCACATTAAGAGTCAGCGCGGGGTTCTATCGAGCTGGGACAGACACTGACTCACAGCGTTGTGATTCAACAAAGAAATTAATTAAGAGGACAGATACTGCTGCGAGGGTAATTTATGATTTATGTTAATACACATAAAGGGCAAATCCCCCCTCTACTGCAACACTCCTCTGTGACTTTGTATCTCTGTATCTAGGCCCACTGTTCTTTATAACACTTTTCATCATAAACTACCATCGCAAATATTTCCACAACAAAGGGCCTCAAGCTACTGTTTTCACAGAACCCTCAGTGTGTATTCACAATCTCCAAGCAGCACGACAAACACACATCCACCAAAAGTACAAATGTTAAAAAGCTACGTCGTGAGAAATGATGAGCGATTTCTTTTTACAGCAAAGTCGTACATGGTACCCTTCAGATCCATACAGGTCCACAGTGCAGCACGGGTTTAAGTCAGCTAATCAAGATTCAGGAATCTGTCAAGAACACATTTACGTCCTTTTTAAGGAACCCTTCTAGACCTATGTCACGTTCCTCTGTGATGGCTGTTTTAACAACTCTGTCAGGTAACTACTGAAGTCTGATGTCAGGTAGTTTGAGGCCTGTTTTCAGGCACCTTTGAGCATCTAACCTTTAGAAGCAGAACTAGCATGATTTTGAAAGTAGCATTCCCTCAGTGCTCCATCTACCCTCACCCCCTCCCCTCCTTGCTCCAAGACAGTTCATACTAAGTCTGTTTTAAAGGTAGATTAGTATTTTTACAACAATGTTTACATTAAATGTTGCAGAGAGAATCACTCCCATGATTCCCCGCCAGTCTCGACGTCATCGTTTGTTGTTGTTTTGATTGAGAGCCCCCTGGTGGTGGATTTTACATACTGTGAGTTTAAAGTTTTTTAATTTTTAATTTTGTGTCAGTTTTCACTGTTTGTTTTTGTTTACATTAGCAGCATCTGTTTTAAGGTACCTTTGGGTATTCATTTAAAAGTGACCTGAGGAAGTCTGTTTCAAGGGGCCCCTTTGCATCAAGGTCCCTTCCAGCATCATATCCATATAATCCAGTTGCAAAACCTTCACACGATGAACACGTATTGTTTACTATGCCATACGTTTTGTTCTGTTGGACGCGGCTCTACAGTCTCATGAAATGTAATTATTGCACGGAACAATCCCCTCCAGATGGTTTTACCTCCAAAGTCTAGAAACAGAAACGTGCTCGCCTGCAGCCCCGTCCCTTTACGTTGAGCAGAGAAAGTTATCATAATTAATTTGACAGTTATATAATATGCTTTATATACTGTAGCGACGTTACCATGAATGGATTTTCTCTCCCATTTGTCTTCTTATTTTCATTTCATTACAAACAGTAAGTACGAGAAACTCATTTCACGCACGCACACGCACACACACACTCATAACATTTACATAATCATAATAGGAAAGCAAAGCTTTGTAATCATGCATTGTTTGCCAATGATGTTTACAGCGGTGCAGACAGTCAGACATCATTACGGTCTAAATACTTTGAATTAAATTAAGGAAATGTGGTCGCTCAACGAAATGGATTTTCAAATGAATGTCACAGCGAGCAACAGAAACGCATTTCTGCTCCGTTAGTGGAATGCTGCGCTCCGACCAAGGCTGCTGAATCATTCACTTATTTGGAAAAAACAGGCAGAAAGAATGACGATATTGCAAGATGGATGAACTTTTTTTAATAAGACAACGGTAAACAGGAGCAGGGATGCTTATTCAGCTTAAAGGCAAAGCTTCATGCAAACTGCTGAGTCATGCTACTGAGTGAAACTTTACAGCTTTGGCTCAACTGAATGGACTCTGCAGCTCTGAGAAGCAACAGCAGAATAAAACGGCGTATTGAAGTCATGTATGATAAAGGTAGAGTAACACACTGAGGTTTTGTCAGCCACTCTGCAATATTAAAATTATGCTTATAGCCAATGGTCATACACATCCCATTCTCACCAAACAGCAGCTCCGTCAATGACCTCCTGTATCCTCTGTTAAATGCTATTCTGCAGCATTCAAGCCTAAATAGTCACCATCTCTTATTAACTCATTTAATTTATTGTTGCATGTTTCAAAATGTAAATCCTCTTTTTTTTTAAATGAACCCTTCTCTGTAAAGTTAGAGCTGTGGGGAGCCCATTGAACGTGACTGTTATTAATCTTGGGCTGGAGAAAAATCTTTCAACGACCTGCACAAACGTCAGGATGCCAGAAAGGCGGCATTTGACCCCATAACTTTTTTTTTTTTTTTTTTTAGCTACCTGTCGAGCCGTCTGAAGGTGTCGGAGGCCTTGTGATGGAATGTCTGTGTCTCTGTCGAGGTTCAGGCGTCTCGCTCGTGCCCTCAGTCACAGCTCACTGACTGGCCTGACTATGACGGCCAGGGACACTTTGTTTTCTCCTCGTTTGTTTCTTGTTTAGCAGACTTATTGTCTGCTCTCCTCTGCCTGTAACTTTACATCCTCGCTGTGTTGAGAAGCTTTCAGGATAATGGACATGGTCAGGCAGAATGAACGCCATATCTCCGGTATAAACTACTGCAACTGAAGCCATCACATCTCCTCTGTGTCTTGCTATTGTCTCTTTCCTTCAATGTGTCGGCCTTGTCTCAGTTTGGGAGGTCTGCAGCATAGAGTGGAGTAGTTTGTTTATCTCTCAGACCATCTTTTAAACCACTCAGCTGTGCTGATTGGCCCTCCAGCCTGCAGAAACAGACCAAAACCTGCAGCATTCCTCCTTGTATTTTATGAAGCGTTTGCCTCTGTGAGGAAAAAACCTTCCTGTCATTATAAAGCAAAATCAAACCTCGGCCATCTTCAGCTAACTCTCCCCGCCTTTCCTCCCTCTCCTGCTCACCTCGTTCACCTCCCTCAAGTTATGACATCGGCTCTCTTAAATTAAGTGGGTTTGACTGGCGCCTGTCAAACCAGCGGCAGATAAATACTGTTTTTTTTTTTTTTCTTGTAACGTGTCAAACAGAAAGGGGAAGGTGAAAATGATCCCTGGAGGACAGAACGTCTGCTTCGCCCTGATTCCCATGAGTCTCCCTGCTGGCAAAGAGAAGCTTGATGACAGCCGCAGCCAGAGGTTAAAGCACCAATTAGCTGCAGTTAATGAACCCTCATTAGCCTCCGCAAAGTTTCTCCACCTCGCTCGCTCTCTCTCTCTTGCCTTCACTTCCTTCCTTCACACTTCTCTGCTCAGATATCAGCCCTCAGTGACCGCAAGGGGAAAATGAAAAAGGAGACATGTGGCGGTGATTGACACAGGCAGAAAATGAACAGAAAATAACTCGGCTGACATCTATATGTTCAGCAGGAATATAAAAATAGAGAGAAGAACCCTCGCAACCCAGCAGGCGGGCTGCGTTTGTTTAGTGAAATGTGGAGACTGAGACAGAATGTCAACTCTGTAACCTCTGGAAGAGATCTCTTCAGTTAAAATGTGCGACACACAGACAGGCTGTAAAGACACGAACGTCTGACACCCTGTTGACTCTCAAGATTTGTAGCCATATTGTTTCAGGGGCCACACACCAGAGTTGAACCTTTTAAGTGATTTCAAAGTCGCACACAGATTTCAAAAGTCAGAAAAACGTTATGCAAGAGTTGTGTTCCCTTGATCCTGGATGTTCGATGTACGGTGTCAATTTAACTCAATCTGAACCTTTTTTTCTCTTCTTGGCATTACCGTGAATTCAAACATGTTAAATATTATCGCTAGTCTTTAGTGTTGAACAAATTGTGTTATTCATTATCAACCACCAAAAGAACCAAACAGGAAGCTGTAAAAAGAAACTGTAGAAAGAAACTGCTGCGGCGCATGAATTTACACACTCTCAGGTCAGAATCCTTCTGCAGGTTTACTGGAATCCGTGTTTGGATTTTTACTTCCTGGTTGAGGGAGGACACGTCAAAGAGGCTCTCTAACTTTCTCCACAACGCCACCACTTTCTCCCCCTTCTTCTTCTTGTTAATTTCCCCCAGGTGTATGCTGGGAAATAATCTCAAAAAAGGTATCTAGTCTATGAATTAGTGACCCTGCAAGATCCCAAGCCTTTGCAAAATATTAGTCAGCGACTAAAAAACTCAGTGAGTCTGAGACATCCCTCCGTCCTTGTACAAGCGGAGAATAAAAACTGTTGAGCAAGTTTGAAAAGATGTGTGTGGCTTTTAGAATTACTTAAAAATGTTGGAAATGACGCAAAGCT
The DNA here is from genome assembly GCF_947650265.1 of Symphodus melops. NCBI lineage: Eukaryota > Metazoa > Chordata > Actinopteri > Labriformes > Labridae > Symphodus > Symphodus melops. The sequence continues at coordinate 19,076,035 of NC_136710.1, read as the reverse complement.
GTTGGAAAAGTCCCCTTAAAAGAAGATCATCCTCTGAACGAAAAGCACGAGAACATGAATGAAGAGTTTTGAGGCAGGAAGCTTGTTTCTGGCGGAGGTGCAAGGCCACCTATTGGCTCAACAATGGTCTCATTTATTTGAGATAATTGTACCCATTCATCAGACTTAACTTACCAATAATGTATTCAAGTGTGAGAGTGATTGCACCTTCAAGGCCCCTGATAAAACGTAGCATTCTACAGATCTGCGGTAATTACTTCCTGCTTGATTTTTATTCTCCTGCAGACTGTGTGATTCATTCAGTTCAGGTGGTTTTAGCTTTGGCAATGTATTAAATCTCAGTTTAAGATATTAAAGCACATACTGGCAGGAAGTAAGTCAGCTACAAAGAGAAGGAATGCAGGGGCTTAGCGGTGTCAGTGACGTCACCCGTCGGTTACTGAAGCAGGCTTTTAAAACCCAACAATGGCAGGCCGCCTTCTGCCTCTACATACCACCACCAAAGGTAGTGTGTACTGTAGAGTGAATGCCACTGGTCGTTGTTTTGCAGTATGTCAGGCGTATGTGTGGGTGTGAGGTAGTTAACAGCGTGACAGAATGAAGCTTTCATTTAAAGTCTGAAAAAGCTGACGAGTGGTTCATTTGGATTTTCATGATTTAGAGAATCGAAAGGACACTCGGTCGTCTCTTTATCTGGTTTGGTCTGCTTGGGATTATGTCCACTGTCACGATGGACGTTGGTGAACCGGGGCTATGCATCGTGGGAAACGGTACGAGAGATGACATCCAGCAACTTTTGGCCTGCTGCAGATCACACATTAGTTTGCATACTGGCCAAAGACGTATGCAGGACTGTGGATCAGTGGACGAGTTGGTCGGCTTAAACCATAAAAGTTGCGGGTTTGATGTGACCTTGGGCAAGACACTTAACCCTGTGTTGCTCCTGCTGCTTCCTCCGTGGTGTATGAGTGTGAATGACTAAGTGTGACCTGCAGTGTATAATCACTTTGAGGACTCAGAAGACAAGAAAAAAATACTCAAGGTCCATTTCCTGGTTTAGTCGGCAGTTTCAAACGCAGCCATTGAGTCAAACTAATGTTGAGTCAACTTAACGTCAGGCTGACAGCTGAGTCTTAAGGCTCACCCTCCTGTCAGTCAGCCATCACTGTATGACAACTCTCATTATAAACACATTCAACCCCTTGTACAGTGTGGGCATACAAAGAAGAGCCCAGGAGAGGCCGAAGCTAAGATGGCTGGAAGGCTCTGAGTCCCATGTGAATCTGGAAGTCAATGCACAGTTATTTTCCCAACCCACACATGAACATGTCGTCGGCTCAACAGAGTTGTTTTCGTGCTAATGCCTCACAGAACACCAACCACTTATTGTGAAACTTGTGTGTCTGGATGATGAGTGAAAATAGCCAGGTCATCGAAATGTATTCGACGACCTTGGACGAGAAGTCGATGACCAGAACTGTCACTTTCAGTTAGTTATACAGAGTGTGACAAGCCGATATCTAACGATGTTGTGTACTCAATTGGAGACATGTTTCACTGGGATGGAGAGTACGGTAAAGTTAGGACCCCCCGCTGGGCTTTCATAGGTCAATCTAATTGAAAGTAAAGAACATTTTCTGTCATTTGAGCTCATTAGAAGCAAAGTCAGCTTCTGAATATTAAGGTCAGAGAACCATCCTCACTTCCTGTACGGAGGCTCTGCAGGGACACACGGTGCAAGCTGAGCCTCAGGGGGCCAAAACGATGATCGAACAAACTGTAATGTCCTTCTGCAACGTGCTAACAACCTCCACTCTCACACCTACAGCCCAGCACATACATAAATCAACATCATTAAATCGACCCCCTGCGAGTTTTCTTTTCTCAAACAGGGGAAGCCCCAGAGCAGCCAACGCTAAACAAGCTCACATCAATTAAGAGAGAGGCAGGCGTGTGGGATGAACTGAGGGCCGCCACTGTATTACTCGCATCAAACGGGGGGAGAGATTTATGACCTGTTCCATGTTTGTGTGTTTGTGTTGGTGTGATTCAAAGCACCCCGGCTACAAAACACATTCTCAGCGTGTATGCAGCATCGCAGCAGAAGCTAATGATGAATGTTTTGCACGCTTTAAAGTGGGCTGTATGTCACTGCTTGTTATGACTCAATATTTCACATGCAGGCGATGAATGAACGTGGTTAAAGTGCGGCGAGTTGCTGCGTTTGTTGAACAGAAGCGGGAGAAAACCGGGTGTTTACAGGAGATGAAAAAGCCTGAGGTGGGACAGACTCTCCTGACTCACGGAGAAACGCCAGTAAATCGCCACCCTGCATCGTCACACTGCTTGATGGCTCACCAAGGTAAGCGCTAATTAACTATTAAGTTAGCTAGCTTGGACTTGGGTTAGAGGTCAAACGTCATTCGATGACGAACACACATTCATTGCATCGAGGTTATTTATACGTCCACTAGAGGTCGCTTGACTCTAAAACGTAAATATGGGTCGTAATTGGACGCTTGCACAAACGACCAGTGGAGTCGTACAGGTTGGAGGACAGGCTCAAACTGAAGCACTGTGCTCGATCGTTGGGTAAACATAGAGGCCCAAAGATGTGAACTATCCCTTTAAAGAAGTCTTTTCTTGTGATGAGTCTGTTGTGCAGAGCGTGACCTCTGTGTGTCCGGGCGCAGAGATTGATCAGACGAGTCACACTCTTGTTCTGCTGTGTTTACACTCACTTGATCTGTGCTCACTGGTGACTTCACTGAAAAGGGCCATCTGGGATCTGTTGTAGTGTGCGTGTGCTGTTAAACTCCGATTAGACGCTGTGCTGTTGTGCTTCCCCACTTTACTGCCTTTAGTGATCAGACAACAAAAGCAGTAATTAAGTGTGTGCAAACATGGATACTGTCTGTTGTTTCCGAAGGCTTACGGACCATGAAATGAGCCCTACAGAAGCTAACAGGGCTTCCAGCTAAAAACACACACTTAGCAGGGTTTGGTGTCGCTGATAAAAAGCTGATTGATTGGATTTGGCCTTGATGAGTGTTGAGAACGAGTGGGTTCGAGGTCTCACTGATGGATCCTCTTCCTCTGTGAAAGGCAAAGATTTACAGCACAAGGTGCCTTCACAGGAGAAAGACAAAACAAAGAGAAAACAAACGCCGCTCGCACCAGTGGGTCCTTCTGCCTGAGATCACTTGTTTTCCAGCTAAAAAAAAAAACTAAACACATTTCTGGAAAGGAATCAAAGTGCAGCTTTCCACTGCAGAGCTGTGTGCTGGTGGGAGTTGTTGCAGCGCTGCAGAGGGCGGCGGGCTGCATCCCAGCGGGGACTGAAGTCTGGACAGAAACAGTGAGACATCTATTAAGCAGCAAGGTCTCATGGTAGCAGTACTTCCTCTTGTTTAAACCACCTACTCTCAACACTCTGTAAAGATACAAACAACTCAAATGACCCAAGAAAAGAGTGGCACGACTCCCACGGAGACCAGAGGACACGAGAGAAACTAAAGCAGCTCTGACCAGGTGGAATGATCCTTCAAACACGGCGCTTTAAAAACCAGGAAAACAGTCAGACTGTTTGTGTCTGGCTCTGCAGTTCATCAGTGTGAAACAAACCCTGTTCTGTTTTAGAGTCCCAGTTGGATTGAGCCAGGAGCCGTGTGCTTCGTGTGTCTGTGGCTCATGTTCAGGGGCGCTTCAAGGGTCTGTTGGGGTCCTCGGCAAACATTTACTGGGGGCCCCTCCCACCAGCGTCCGTCATTATTTTCACAGCAATAATGCATGTGACACTTGTTGCTGTCAGATGGGGCCCCATTAAGGAGGTTTTCTACTGTCGTTGCAAAATTTGCACATTTTGAGGCGATGCTGTGGTTTAAAGTTTGCCAGCCGTTGGGGGGGGAGGGGGGGGCCCTACTGGTCTGGGGCCCCGAGCAGTCGCCTGCCGTGCCTGTTGACAAGCAGCACCTCTGCCCATGTACAGAGGCCTTAGTCCTCCAAGCGAGCGGCAGTGTTTGAATCTGACCTTTTGCTCCTCTGTCCTGTCTCTCGATAAAGAAATAAAAAATAAAGAGTTCACCTCTCAAATAGTTTTTCAGACTCTAATCAAAGAATCCGTGGAAAGGAAGGTCTTGGCAGGAATTCTCTTCTTGCTAATTGTCGATTATATCCGGATGGGGACCCAAAAAAGTATGCTAGCATTCCCAGAGGAGACATCGTTATCAGACAACAGATGATCTGATCTGCAGCTAGCATGTCTTCATCTGTGGGATCAAGTCCAGTGATTAAGAACGAGTGTTTTTCAATGTGAAAAAAAAAAAAAAAAAAGTTGTTAAAGAAAATATGAGACAACAATGTAAAACCTGAGCACATCAAAAGGCGCTGATATGAAATCAAAGCGGCACGTGGTCTGACAAAGTCAAGTTAACAAAGTGCTCTCAGATGTTTCTGTCTGCCTCATCCAGGGCACAGTTCAAATCTCTTCAATCAGCTTTTTTTAGTGCGTTTCAAATCAAGCCCGCGAGCCAATTAAAGTGAATCTGAAGCGTCTGCGAGCTGATTGCTCTGAATTATTGATCTGTGTGCTTGTCATGCTGCAGCTTCGTGTTTGAGCTGTGAGGTGGAGAGGATCAGAGGCCTGTCTCGCTTCGCTCTGTTGTTAGCGCTGCCAGTCATCCTCGTGGCCCGCATTCATCTCCATTCAATATGCTGTCACTGCTCTATCCTTTTTCACGCAGCATATCCCTGAGCTCATTACCCTGCCTGCTAACACACACACACACACACACAAGGCCCGCGGTGCACTGATGCATTACAAAAAGCATACTTTTGTTTCATTATTAATTTGCTTATTTATTCATAGCATCAATAAAACATGCCGGTGGGTCTGCAGACCGACGGAGCGACTCTGAATGAAATGAGCATCAGCAAACTGAGTTTGAAGGAGATCGCACTTCGCACAAATTGCCTGGTGTTTTGTTCACAGCACCTGGGTGAGCAGAGCAGGAGATCATGATCGGCAGAGCGAGCATCTTTCACATGAGGATGTTTACTAAGCGGCAGCAGAGAGGCACGCTGAACGGGAAGGCCAACCACGGGGAGGGGGGTGGGGGGGTGGGGGGCTCCAGGTTAAATGCTCCAAATGCCCCTCTATTTACTCATCACGAGAGGAATCCACGTCAGAGTCAATGAGAACAAAATCTGATCACATCAGATGTGAATCAAAGACACGCGATTTCGCCAAATCTTCCGGGGTCTAAATGTAGATCTGGGGTAAAAGATCTGCCCCTAAAAAAAAGACCCTCATGAGCAAGACGTGCTGCGGCCTTAATTAACCCGTCTTAACAACATGACAGATAGAACAAAATGCTGCAGCGATTAACCAGTCGCTCCAAAAGGTCACATGTCAGTCCAGTTCGGTTTTTCTTCACGCCGGCTTGAAACGCCTGTTTCAGAATACGATTCAGGATTCTTTTAAAGCTCGTCATGATCAGATGTCACAGAACCTTTACGGCCTCGCACCACCAGCAGATCTCACAGCTCCTCTGGTCACAGCGCTAACACTCTGCTCTGTCCTCGGCTCAAAGATTCATGAGCACTTTAAAAAGAAACTTCCTCTTTGTTTCGACTTGCTTTTGTTTAATCTCTTCTGTGTGTTGCTGATTTGTTCGATCATTTCTCTTGAAAGTTTTAATATAAATGAAGTAAATAAATCATGCTGAACCGATGAATGAATAATTGAGGAGAAAGAAACGCACCATCTCAAACAATCTTTATGAATGTTCTAATTATGTCCTTCTTCTTGCAGGAGTTTCACAACATTAGACGAGTTATACGTTAGCGAAAACACATTTCTCCTTTGAAAAAGTCTGCATATGTAGGATGAGAAGAACAAGATGACAATATTCCTCCTCTTTGCCTGAAGGCAGATACGACACTCACTCTGTGGCAGCTGACGACGATTTCATCTGATGCTTAAAAGTCACAAGTGTGATGTTTTAATTCTTCCGACGTGGCGAGGAGAGAAGCGGGAGGAAGTGGATGGAGATATTCTGAACTCATCTTTTATTTGGAAGCGTTGAGATGCAGCTTGAGTGAGGGGAACAGAAACAAGAGCACTTAAACTGAACGCTTGCTGTCATCCACTTTAAAGTGACGTTTGATACACTGGCCTGACCCCGCTGTGTACAAGACTCATCATGAGAAAAAGACTTTCTGAAGAGAGAGTCTTGTTTCCTGATCTGCTGCGTTTTAAATGGAATCATGTTTTCTCTTTCATGTTGTCAGTCTGCAACTTTTAGAGCAGCGTCACATGACCTGCAGAGAGCCGTCTCCCCCCCTCCTCTCACACAGGTCAGCATGTGGTGGACACTGTAGCTTCAGTGTTTAGCCAGCTCTGCGTGTGGTGGACACTGTAGCTTCAGTGTTTAGCTTCATTGATCCTAGTTTGAGCAGCTTTCTGCTGCTGGAGCTTATTAGAAACATGCAGAGGCTTTTTAGCTCGGGTGCAATCACTTCTATCTGAAGCAGTTCCACTGCCCGCTTCCATCGCTGCAACACCTGTTGACCTGATAACTGCTCTCATATCTGGCAAACCCAGGGGCGTCCAAAACGGCCTTCAAAGCCCCGCCTACCTTCTCTGGTCCAAACAAATCCAGAGCATTCAGGAGCAGAATCTAAAGTTAGAAGGAGGACATACTGGCTGCTGCAGGTTTCCTTCATCATCGCAGAGGAAGAGAGCAGCTCTCTGATTGGTCCTTTGAAGAAACTGAAATGAGTCTTTAACTTGCAACTGGTTACACAACATACAACCATGTTCACACAGTCAGTCAGCAGGCAACGAGACACTAACACACACACACACACAAGCACGCACACTTGCAAATTAACACTCTTCTGCTGTTTATCATCTGATTCAATTAAAGCGGTGGAGGCGAAGGGATCAGAGCCCATGGGACTGCATTTTAAACGGCCACAAAACAAATGAGCTGAGGTTCAGCCGCTGACATTTAAATGAGAGTAATGAGGCTGCTTGTCATCGCCACTCTGCAGCCCGCCAAAGAGCAGCAGCCGCACTCCGTTTTCTTCTTCTCCGTCACTCAAGTCTTCCTCTGCAAATATCGTTTTCCATCATTTCTCCTCTCCTCCCATCAGAGATATCTCATGAGTGCAAATGTTGCATCCGTGTTCACAAAAACAAAAACAGAAAAAAGCGCTCCATCTGCCTAACCTTTCCTCCCCTGACTGGATGTTTATTCTTCTTTCATCGCAGCGCTCAACATGGCTCAGCCTGGCAGAGGAGACTCAACGTGCTCTGCCTGCTTTGCAGATTTCAGGCTGCTCCGAGTTTAGCTCGACTCCCCAAACACATGAATCATCAGCTCTTATTTATTCTGCAGTTTGACGGCTCCGGCAGGTTGTTTTGGAATTATAATGCGGGTGAGGGCCGGTAAAGGCGATGCACTTCAACGTGCGTTTTGTGAGCTCGGGTTATCAAACCTCACAACCGTTTCATACGAACAAAACTCACAACTCTCTCATGATAAAAGGAACTTTTTAAGTTGGACGAAAAAATGAACCGTAGAGTCTGACTTTGAACACGTTTATCACTTGTTCAGTTATTTCTTTTCCCCTCAAAGTCATTTATGAAATATCAGCTCTGGACTACATTTCCATGACCTCTAACCTTTCGTCTCACTCCGTATCATATATATATATATATATATATATATATATATATATATATATATATTTTACTTCATTTAACCAAGTGGGGCGATTCAAAGGCACAGACAAGCAAGAGCAGCGACCCGCATACACATTCACGCCCACCTGACGAAGGACCAGGAGTAGACCGGGGTGAAGTGTCTTGCCCAAGGACACATCGGACATGTTGCTCGCAGGAGCTGGGGATTGAACCCTCGACCTTCCGTTTGAGAGACGATGACTCTAACAACTGAGCGTCAGCAGCCCCACAACTTGTAATTTAATTGGTCAGAAATGAGCAGTGTAGCTGCCTTCCACCAGCCCCTGCTTTGCTGATACTGGTCTTCTTCTTGTGTTTCCAGTATAGAGAGCAGTGAATCAAACCGGACCACTGACCGCCTGAAATACATGAAGCACACCTGGAAGCAGTGGTGATTTCTGCAGGTCATTTATCAACAGGTGAAACTCTCCTCGCTCTTGACGTCATGTCACGTGGACAAAGCTGCTGTTTTCTTTCATGCAGTGAAAGAACCAAATAAAAATCAAGACATTTCTGGCTCATACTGAGAATTTTCACAATTAATAGAAACATAAAAACAGCTGGCTCAGTCTGTGCGTAACACTTTTTTTCTTTTACAGAAAATTACAGACCCAAAAAACATGTCTGAAAAAAAAGAAAGCTCACAGTGTGCAAAGGTGTTGTGTGCTATAGTATATCTCTCTTATGGAAGTACCGCTTGATGAAGGGACATATGTCCACTAAAGGATTTGTTTTTGTGCAGTGCAGTTCAGTGTTTTCCAGCTTTTATCAGCATTTTACATTTTAAGTACAAAGAGCCCTGGTTTCAGTTTTTTTCTGTGTTGTTGTGCTCACAGTTCAACTTTCCTCACCAACCAATCGAAATCAAAAAGGGGCGGGACTTCTAAAGAAGCTTCATCAGCAACAAACGCGGAGGTAAATCTAGTCTAAAAACAACCTACAATTGTCTATTTGCTCGACCGTTATCCTGAAGCTATCTTACATATGAAGAAACAGGAATCATACACAGACCCCACTCTTCATCTTGTGATGTATTTACAATGTCCAGGTGTGGAGCGGCTGCTAATGCCATGACACCGCTTCTTCATAATGGGTTTATGAGTCATTTGTGAAATGTTCTGAATGAGAGCATACTGTATACGAGGCATACAGAGAAATTAAAAACGGACTAAACGGTCACAATAAAGGGCAGATGTGAGACGACCTCTGTAACCATGGCAACAGTACGCATTGTTGAGATATGCTTTGAAATCGATTCATTCAACTTACTCAACCTTTCATAAACTAGATGCCTGTCACCTTCGGTCTTTATGGACATCTCTGGAATAATAAAGTCACCGTCTGTGTGCTGAAAGCCGCACTCATGGTCATGACACTTGAATCCATTTCTCCCAGCTCACAGGTCACTGTGAGCTGGGAGAAGGGCGGAGATTGTCTAAAGGGTGTTTTTTTTTTTTTTTCAGTAGCTAATCAGTTCTGACCTCGGAATGGGTTTTGCAAGAACCGGCTTGCAGTGCATCATGGGACCTCATTAGCCATCTTAGGGAGTGGGGATGATCGCTCATGTGGCGTTCATACAGAAAAAACTCTAACAACCAAATAAAATATCAATATTAGTAACTCACTAAACGTACATTCAGAGGTGAAAGGGAAGGCAGGGACACTATGAGGAAGAGGAGGAGCGGTCCTGCAGATGCTTCATGCATGAGGCGACCTTCATCACTCCACTGACTTGAGTTAATTGGACTGTCCAGCTCAGACTCATGTCACTGTTAAAGCCCCGTGTTACAGGGGAAGGAGTCCTGTACAGGGAAATATAAGAGCTGTAAACCACGTAAACAAATCCACCATTTTTAAGAAAAGTATGTCCATTTATTTTAACTATAGAAAATTCTATGTTATCTGCATATATTTTCTGTCGGCTTGTAAGGAACAGGTTACACTGTGTGACAGTAAGACCAATTTGAATGTAAGGACACACCAACATGACACCAATATACAAAGTATGAAAATGTATTAGAATCTCATAAAGACAACCAGAGATGATTTGTTTTTCAAGCATGATTTTTAAAAATCCAGACATCATATCTGGATTTTGTCCTTTTCACTGCAGTTAGTGATGCAGATAACACAAATACACCACAAGAAGACTACATGGCAGATTCTTTAAAACTATATCAGCTATATGGAGACTTGTTTGACTGGCACAGATCATATGAAAGAGGTCTGTGCGACACTGACATGATCAAATGAAAAGAAAGTTGTCAAGCTTTAAGCAGATCTATCACAGAGAGAAAAACAGTCAAAGTCATCGAGTTCAACATTGAACTCGTAGAACGAGAGCAAGATGGACGGAGAGGTGCATGCTGGGAGGAAGGGGGGGGGCGGTAAGACGAGAGGCAACATCTGTGGGAGAAGTGTTGTTGCAGCGACAGATCCCAGCATCCTCTGCTTGTCCCATTGATTTCAGCTCAACAACAAATTGGACCATTTTTCACACCGTCATGAAGCTTGCTTTTTTATTTATTCCCCCATTCAGCAGAGCCGCCTGCGCCACATGGGTCCAGTCAGAGAATCCACAGACACACATTTATACCAGCTACCTGTTAGATGTCAATGTTTAAAACATGACTGTCGCTGCAAAAAGGGTGTTAGCCCTAAAAATAGTCATGATGCTCACATGAGGAGATATTACTCATCCCTTATATCCAAAGAAAGACATTTCGACTCCACCTTTGCTGAACACAAAACTGAGATGAAATTTACGATAATTATTTTTCATGGAAAAGATCAAATGTTCAAAAATAAAGTAAAATGTAGTTAGTTTGTCTTATTTTGAACAGACTATGGGCTGAAGAACAGTCCGTTCTGCTAGTTAAGTAACAACTTAATTGCAGGCAATCTTATTGTTAGCCATAGCAAGCTAGCACCTTTGGGGCTAAAAGTAGAATAAATCAAATAGTTTGACAACTCAGGATCGGATTCACGAGAAGATCTTATAAAAAGTGCAAAAAGTGAAAGACACACAAAGTGCTAACTCACAAAGTGCATGCAAAGGGTTAAATGCTCCCCAAACTGCACTGTAGAGCAAACAACGTGTAAGTAGATCTCAGGTGTTTAATTGAGCCTTTATGGACATTATCTCCTCCCTGTCAAAAAAATAAATAAGCAAACAAGTTTGAAAACAAAAAAACGTCACAATACACTGGCGCTGCTGTTGGCTGAGAGTTGGTGGTAACTGCGCCGCAGCATTTGTAAGAGGTGACGTTCTCAGACTTTCCTGTGATCATAACAATGTCCTTCCAAATTGAAATATCTGTATGTTGGGATCAAGCAGAAAGCAGTGGACATCTGATCCAGAAGCCAGAGTTATTACTCAACAGACCGACGTATTGTCCCTTCACCGGCCTGAGCACGGTTACCTCCTGTACATAAAGTCCTAATATGGATGGCTTCACGTAAATATGAAGCATGCTCAGTTTACAAGACAGAGTGGAAAATAAAAAAACCAAAAAAGTTTTAAAGAAAGAGTGTGCATCTGCTCATCGTAGAACAACTCAGCAACTTCACTGACACGTTAGTCAGATACAGACAGAAGACTCACATCATGAAGGCTGTGCACGTTGTTGTACCCACGCGTGTTCTCGTGTATGAACTGTACCGTGTCACAGCACACCTCTTCTGAGCCTGCAGTGTGTGAGCCTGCTCTACATTACAAAGGGACAGAGGAATCCATTGTTTTGGGATTTTTGAATGAAAAAAGAGAGAGATTAAACTCTCAGGTTAATCTTTTATGAAAAGTAACTGTGGATGCTCAGCTATGAATGCACACTCATACCCTGTACAAAGTACAAAGTACTGACTCCATACTTTATATCTGATTAGAAATGTTCATTCTTTAGAGAATATCTTGAAAAAGTGATGAGCATCAAACCATCTTGCTAAGATGGTATGGTTATTTTCATCCAGCAAAAATATAACAACTTCAGGCTGGAACACGTGTATCTGAATAGGACGGTTGCAGATTTGGCTGATAAAGGAATAGCATCAAACAGACATCAATCTAAGTCTTTTCATCTGGAATCCTATTGGAGGTAAACCTTGGCGACAGATCAGACCGTCACACAGGTGATTTGATGGAAGCTGTTAGTATTCACTGCTGTACTAAAGCTTTTGCTTACTATCTCTGCAAGTGAGGTTCAAACTTTCAGCTTTGGGTCACAGGTTGGTGAAAAGAACAGGTGTCAATCAGATCGGCTCCCAGCCTTATTGTGAATGACTCTTGTCCTTTGCTGTGTTTCTTTAGTCAGAGTCAAAGCATGTTCGAGGCTTCACCTTTACCTGCTCTTTGTTCTTTAGACTTGATACTGGAAGAGAAAAAGTCGCTCCTGTTGTCTCCTCCTCCTCCTCTCTCAACATGTCGTCTGCATCAATCTCAGTCGGACTGACAGGTCGCCTCCTTCATGCTTTCAACCTCCTCCTCACCAATTCCCCGAGTCTGTCTGGGGAGGAGGTTTCACATCATCACCTCGACATCACTCTCCTCTCATTCTCCCACTCTTCATCTGCAGTGTCTGCCTGCCTCCTCCTCCTCCTCCTCCTCACCACACCCAGCCGCTCGAACTTTAAAGGAGCGGGAGGGGTGTGCAGGAGGAACAGGAGCCTAAACCAAAGTGACAGTTTGGTGTCACGGCCGGGCGTGAAGTCCGTTTGAGAAATGTCAGCGTGTTGTGTGTGAAGGTGGTTACCGGTGGGCTGGGTGTGAACATAATGGATGACTGGCTTCAAGCGCCGTCTGCGAGCTGTCGAGACGTCGGACTCGAGCGCTGCCCTTCATGTTGGCCTGAATTCCACTCAAAGGTTGAGGATGAAATGGTTCAGAAATTAGAGACTGAATTTCACTCGTCTCGACAGGCGTCTCTGCTCATAACCTCGAAGTAACAATAAACTCTGATTGCTATTCATTTGAAAATGTGAATAATTGTTTGTCTTGTTATACTTTAATCGTTACACACAGTTTCATTATCTCACTTATGGCCGTTATATCAAACAGCACAGAGGCGGGCTAACTGGCTGCGTGGTGAGCGGGAGTCATAACGTTGCGTGCTTTTGAACGGACGAGCGGGTCGCTCTGTGGACGTGAGAGAGACGCCACTCTCTCTCTGTTGGAAGCTGATGCACTACAGGTGGAAAAGCTGCATATTGTTGCTGTAGTACAATGAGCACAGGTCTCTGTGTCATGTTTCACCAAAGGTTCGTTTTCATGTCAGTCATCAATAACTGATTTATCGGGCTCCGTGCAATAAGAGGTTCTAATCTTATAGAAGCTGCGTGAGTGAATCCCAAAATGAACACCAGGAAGAAGCCATTGATCGGTTGTGGTAAAGGAGGAAGTGGACAACACTGAGTGGTTGTTTTACTTTTCATAGAAAGCATTTATTGGGTCTAATGTGTTTCCAGTCGATTCATTGATTTGGCTTCGGTACCTCGACCGAGCGCAGGGCGAGAAGCTGCAATAAGCACGGGAAGAAAAGAGAGAACTGCCGTCATCATGGCTCCATTACAGGCGTGAGTGTGTGTGTTTGTGCGAGATATAAGTAACTACACGATGGCTCCATCTCAACATTATAGTCCGGGTCAAGCTACAGATTACAGTGAGCAGGAGACGGAGTGATATATCAGCCGCTGATAGGCTGATAGCAAACACAGAGAAAGTCAGTAATGATCAATGTCAGGACATTGATCCCTTTGTCACTGTGTGTGTGTGTGTGTGTGTGTGTGTGTGTGTGTGTGTGTGTGTGTGTGTGTGTGTGTGTGTAAATGTGTGCTGGCTCCAATTAATTCCAGTTTTGTGCTGTCCTCTTCTGGACAGATTGTTCCGAGCCCATCGCCATGAAAAAGAGCCACACAGCCATGATGTGATGAAATAACAACTGTCCCTCTCACCGCCTGGCACATGGATATCTGCACACTAACGAGGAGCATGCGGAGAGCTGACACACACAAAGACAGAAGAAGAAGAAGAAGAAGAAGAATGGTGAGTCAGGGCAGGACATTGAAGGAAAGAGAAGAGAGAGAAGGATGCAGCAGGAGAAGAGAATAACACGAGATGTGAAACGGAAGTGAAATAAATCATTTGGCCTGCAGCATTTATGCTGATTTTCTTTTTTCCCCATCTGTAATGATCCGTACTGCGGCGCTCTTACAAGACGGAGAGCTTCTCTTTGTGAAGACTGAGGATATTGTCGAATGATCACAACAGATTTAAAATCAGACGAGTTCACTCGTCTAAAGGTAAGAAAACATCCAGTGCAGTCGCTGTCGTGATGAGCTGGGTTAGCTAAATGTGGCTAACATTAGCAGTTGTGGCATCAATGGTCTTGGACCCTCAGTGAGCCGTCCATATTATTTGTGTTAATGTGGTTTATATTCCAGTTGAACCTGACACAGCCTCCATACAGATGTATCTCCATTTCAAACCAAACCTCTCCGTCCACTGAGCTGGTTTACATCCAGGCAGTAGAGCTGGCTCGTTAGCTGCAGTTTAGACACTACATTTAACCTGCACTGAGGGCCGACAAATATCCTCTGTATTGATAGACGCTCACAAACCAATTGAAGATTTGTGTTTCTTGTCATAATGAAAAAGACAAAAATAAATAAATAAAAAAAGGTTGTATCCTGTTTCCCGATAATTATACAGAAAATGTTTGTTTTGTGTTATTATTATTCCCCTCAGAGGCGCTGTTTGTCAAAAGGCAAGGCAGGTAGCTTCTTTAGGCCCCAGGCTGGTGGGGGGGCCCCAGGGGGCTGAAAAACTCTAAACAACATGCAGTGGATCTAACTGTGTAAAGTCAGTAATGACAGTAAGAAAGCTCCCTAAGGGACCCCCGTCTGACAGCACTCACTCCTGTTACTCCAGAACACAGTCAATCTGACATGCTCCTAACATTAGTTTGTGTGTGTGTGTGTGTGTGTGTGTGTGTGTGTGTGTGTGTGTGTGTGTGTGTGTGTGTGTGTGTGTGAGATAGCAGAGAGAGGAGATGATGGTTCAGAGAGTGAGGGGAAGACCTGCAGCAAAGAGCAGAGGTCAGATTCAAACCCACAATGAGGACGTCGCCTCTGTACACAGAGAGCACGACAGAACCACGAGGCAGTACGGCGCCCGGGATCCTTCACGCCTTCTTTGCACGATGGGATGACTACAAATATGTCCGCTTCACAACACCTTCCCAAAATGGATCTTCTCGGCATCTTGTCAGGCTTCAACTGTTGACACAAAGTGACGCACGTGACCAGGTCAGGTGTGTTCCTATATGCAGGTCAGAATAAGGAGGCGGACACATTTACTCTTCATGTGCTTTTCCAACAGTGAGATGACACCAAGACGAAGCTTTGCAGGTTAAAGAAGCAGAAACACAGATGGACATCTGGCTGACTGATCAGGTTTTGTGCTTTAAATAAGAATCGATCCTGAGTGAACGTGCTTTAAGTCGCCTGAAGACTGAAGAATCCATGTTTCTTTAAGAAACCCAATACAGTGGTGATGAGTGTTGTTCTAAATGAGTGACACATCAAACCAGGTGTTAGCCAAGATATTTATCCGGGACACTCTTTGGTTTTGTTTTTCACGATGTGCCCTCCACCTCCTCTCTGGATCTCTGCTGGGGTGTCATATCTTATTCCCGGCTTGCCTCTGGTGTCATAGCAAGTACAGCCCGGCAAATTTATCAATTTATATTCAGTGTCGCATGCAGCCAAAAGAAGAGGAGTCCCAAAGAAAAAAGATCAATTTTCCAGTTTTAGATCGAGGCTTTCATCACTTCTCTCTGTCTCCCCCCCTCCCCCCCCCTCCTTCTCTCTGTCTCTCTCTCTCTCTCTCTCTCCCCCTCACCCCCCCTTGTGTTGTGGAATTGGGGAAAGATAAGTGAAAAATTGAGAGAGAAACGCAGAGTGATGGCAAAAGGGTTCAGAGAAGACGGATTCTGAATGTAGAGAATTGGCTGGTGTGGGGGAAAAAAGTGTCGTGTGTGTGTGTGTGTGTGTGTGTGTGTGTGTGTGTGTGTGTGTGTGTGTGTGTGTCTGTGTGTGTGTGTGTCTGTGTGTGTGTGTGTGTGAAAGAGAGTAATTTGGAAACAGATGAAAACAGTAGTGATGTTTATAAGAAAGTACTTTTTGATGTAAATGTGTCCTCTTCACTGCTCACTCTCGGACTATATATATATATATATATATATATATATATATACATATATATATATATAGTTTCATGAGCAGAGACAATGGTTTGTCTGAGTCTGAGGATGAACAGACCTGGAGCTAAACTGCAGCTGCAGTCAAAGTGTTGTTGTGCTCGTAGCAAAAATAAAAAGGTCATGAATTATTTGCATGTGTTGGTGGCTTCACGTTGCTCCGGGGAGCTTCGTCAGGTCAAAGAGAAGAAACCCGGGTGACGTCATGGACATGTTTGAGCAGAGAGACGGCTCGGAGCAGAGCTGGAGCGGAAGGAAAAGGTAGAAAGGAAGAAAGAGCCATCTGTTCTGCTCTCGCTTGTGTCCACCTGAAGGATCGAAGACGTCTCACTGGAAGGTAATCGAGTTGTTTGGGAGGCGGTAAGGATGCAAACATCCACCATTAAATCCCTATACTGTGTCTTCACTGTCCTGCAACAGGAACAGGTGAAACTTCCCCTCCTTTACATACAGTCAACAGTTTTAAAAAGTCCCGCATGCCTGGAAAATACAAAAGCTGCACAGCGTTGATGTGTTCTGGCAGATTTTTGCATTGCATCCACATCACAATGATGTCACGTCTGCGGCTGTCTGAACTCTCCTCCTCGCAGAAAAGCTCATTTGAACTCGGCACACAGAGGTTCAGTTGAAGCCTTCGCAGCAGGGAGAAGCCAATTTAAAGGAAAATAATCCAACAGGAACAACAGACACGCAGAAAACATCTTCTTTTCTGCATGAATACAGAAACATACTAAGTCAACAGGGAGTTCACGTCATTGACCCGACATGATCACATGGATGTGAGGACTGCACAGAAACATGAAAGTCCTTTTAGTCAATGTGTCTAACTGCCCGGGGACATGGGATTAACATTAGCTCGACACTTACTGTACATTTCTCTTTGAAGTTCATGGATTCATTCTCCGTGTTTTCGATGAAGTGTAGCGCAGAGCTGAAGTACCGAGGAATAATCCTCACAGAGGGAAGTTATCAACGACAAACACGCGAGTGCACGCAACCTACACAGCTCAGGAGCGTTTCAACGTGTTTACAGGAATTCAATTAATTACATCCTGACAATGCAAATCCATTTCCTGCTCAACTTTTATCGTCCTGCCATTTATCACTTCATCCCACTCATGCTTCCCGCCGTAAAACTCCTACTTTTCTGCACCCGTGTCAGCAGAGCGAGCGGAAGGCAATAACACTGCCGCCCATCCTTTGCTCTTTCACTGTAATTCATCCATCTCTTCGTCCTCTTTGTCGTCACGTGCCTAAAAGCTCTCGTATTCTTCTTACTTACACACGCACAAACAATCACGGTCAATCAATCTGCTGCGCCCGGCCTCGCTGCCTTCATCCACAGCGAGGGAGACGGAGGAATGTGGGGGAGGACGAAAACTAAGAAGGATGAGGAAGAAAATAGAGCAGGAAAGCAAAAAGGGAGGAGGGCAATTGCAATATAAATAGCTTCTATTGGGATGTTAATATTTATGACGGTGTGGGTAAAGGATATAAAGTGAGTCCCTATATGGGAGAGAGGGAAAGTGAGAAATGGGAAAAAAGCTCAGGGTGAGAGGGGCAAGCCGAGAAAGAAAAGGAAGGTGTGCAAAAGAAGAAACTCTAAGTTCCCATCCACTACAAGTTTCATGAAAAAAAACTCTGACGGCCATTTGTACTGAACACTGTTTAACAAGGCCGATTACCAAACAACAACAGAAAGGCCAATCAACTAACCCGAGGCGGAACAGTTTCTCCAGCTTTCTGCAATGGATTCATGAGAGCAAAAACTATTTACTGAAAATAAAAACACTGAAACTGATTGGTTGAGCTGCGATCAATAAGTCTGTGTTCACAAGAAAGCATGCTCATGTTCTTGAAAACACGATAACTTCATCATTTCCAAACACAAGGCTTTTCATAAGCTAAGGGCTAAAGTGTGTGTTAGCTTATGACCACATTGAAGCTATTTCAGCTGCTCCAACCTCTGAAATGTAAGAAGCATTATACAAACTCAGACTGATGCTCGATGCTACATTCAAAGACTTTTTTATTTTGACAAAAAACAAAAAAAAAGCTGCAGCCCAGAGAAGAACGGACAAGAACCAGTACAAACTGGATTGTGGATGTGGAGTAAAAGTTGACGAAAGAAAGAATTTATCATCTAATAATAGATGAATGGTGGACGGTTTGCTTTAATAGTCTTATTTAAATTTATTAATAGGAAAATAATGAATGGACAGATGCTTGGTTTGATGCAGAGAGCAAGTTTCTGTTTTCACTTGTTTCTATGTGTGATATTGAGCCTGTAGCTCTACATCTCACCATGCTCCTGCTATTGGCTGTTTTCTTTGGATGTAGTAAAACCTCTATCAGCGACTGTGTTTGTGTGTGTGTGACAGTAAACCCACCGCGAGACATAAAACATTGAATTTGTTGAGCTCAACTTGGCGTGCATTAATCAGGAAAGGACAAAATAAAGGAATTAAAGACAGTCAGGTTTATTTTTAGAAACATTTACACAATGAGGCCAGTCAGAGCTGATGCGTCTGCTCTGCCTCCGCACGGCATGCTAACACTGATTCAAATTATCTTTAATGTCAAATTAGGATTCATACATTTTCAAAACGCGTATTATGTGGCACATAAAAAAGCTGAGAAATATCGATTTCATACTCTCCTCCCACTGTTTTTTTTCCTCCCCTTCTGTTCTCCGCTGATGTCTCCTCTGCTCTTATATTCTCTTCGGTCTACTTCAGCCGCATTGAAATATTTACCAAGCTCCATTAAACTCTAGACTGCAGCAAGCACACCAGGGCTCTAACATTCAGAGACAAGCACGGGGCGGCATTTACATCCCTGCAAGAGCTGCATGACGGAGAGTTCAGAGGCTGGCCTTCCTCCGGGCTGCTCCGGCTGATAGCAGTGTGAGCCAATTGCTCTGGCATGCAGCCTATTGATCCAAATTGGTGGATCCGGGTCAGGTCAATCCATTTAGGCCGGCCTGTGAGAGGCCGCGAGGAGCAGTGTGGATCCCTGTAGGCCCTCCGCCGTGTCACCGCAGGACAACACGAGCCCAGCTGGACGGAGCGTACGGGTCAATAGCTGTGATCAATGCTGGGGCAAAGATGATCAAAGCTAATGTTATGCTATAATCTGGATGGACTGTGGCAAAATGATTTATCGGGCTGTGCAGGGACCTGCAGCAGCAGCAACGTGGGCGGAATGTGCTCTATGTCAGAGACGGAGTGGAAAGCATAGCAACAGCGGAGCTCGGGCGACATGATTGGCATTTTCAAGGTGAATGTCTCATCAATGTGAAGACAGAAACAAGGTCACAGGAAGCTGACAGGCGGGCCTGAGGCAAAAAACATGACCTCCATTATTAAACACTTTGCTTCGTGGAGAGTTTGTACCCAGTCACCTTCAAATCGATCTCAGAACTTATCGGCTACCATCTGATGAAACCTCTGGGAGGGAATAGAAAATGTGTCTTTGGATCACTGATGTGAGACATCTGAGCTAATGCCTCCTCTTCCATGTTTACAGAAAGTTCATTGTGACATAAAAGGATTCAGAGATGTTAACGTCGATGACAACGTGCCGTCATGTGCCGATAAAAGTTTGAATTGCACTGATTGCTTTTTATCCCATGCTTCCACATAACGGTCTCCTGGATCCAACCAAAGGCTGCTGAAACGTGATTGGTCCATACTCCCTCAACAAACAGGAAACAAAAAAAACCAAAAGTCAAGTCCTTTGCCGACAGATCCTTTGTAAATATCTGTTTGAATCGATTCACTCCAAACTCTGAGCAAAGCAAAAACACTGAATGAAGAGAATCCGTTCTCAGGTTGTAAAAATACAAACGCTGCATTTTTTAATGTTTTAAAATCAGCAATAAATTAAGTGACCTGTGAAATAAAGAAAACAAACTATATTAGGGATAATATTTTAACCATGGGCTGTAAAAATAAATCGACGAAGCCTGAGTGACGTCACTCATCTGTTCCTGCAGGGGGCGCTGGAGTCTCATATGCTCAGCCTGCCGCCAGGGTGCGAGCTGGAGCAGAGGCGGGTTTTAAGCCTCTTTACAAACCATCACGGTCAATCACGTCAGCTACAAGCCGTATGAAAAGAAATCGTCCCGTCTCTATGACAACGGCGTCCTCAAGAGAAACAACTAAAAAAAAGATGCTGACGCTCCGTAAAAACCGGCATGTTGACACGGGACCTAAAGTGGCACAAAAGCCGTGGTCAGTTTGTGTAACATGACCTTCCCTTTGACGACATCACTGCAGCAAAACGACTGAAGAATGCTTTAATAGATAACATAACAAATGACTGGAGAGATTTTTAAATGTCTACACAGTTCCACAAATATGTAGCCCAATCTGTAAATGTGTACTGAGTATTAATGGCTTGAAAGTGTTTTTGCTTGAAGACACTGTGTTTACACTCAGGCTCACTGTGGCTCACTCTCTTTAATCAAAGCAGCGCCCCACACTTTTACAAACATCCATTGTCTTGTTTCCCGTCTTGGGTGGCGGGGGGCTGGAGCCGATCCCGGTGGCTGTCGGTACATCCTGGACTGTTGGCCTGCCAATCACAGAGCCGAGGGAGACAGACAAGCAGACACACTCACATTCACACATACGGACCATGCAGACTCTACACAGAGAGGCTCCTGTCAGACGGGGATTCAAACCAGCAACCTCCTCAATACGAGGCACCACCGTGCAGCCCCTAATGCTGTAGGATTATCTGTTTATTTTCCAAATGATTCGATCACTTATTAGTACATGATCATGACACAAAGCATGCTGGGATGAGATGAACATCAGTTTTGCTTTTCTCCCTCCTTGTGTCGTCATCATCACGTCGTGTCACGTATGTGAGTGAACGTTTGGGCTCGAGGAAATTCACTTCGGAAATTCACAACCAATTTTCAGGTCTCACCGCCGTGAGGCTAATGCTAAAGAAATATTAGCATCGTTTCATGAAACAGCAGCTTCAATCAGTTGGACAAGGAGCTCAACATGAACCACTGCTCTGTATCTGCTGGGACATGGTGGACCATCCCGGGCTTTCTTCTCATCCTGATGCGTCCACATCGTAAAGTGTCTGCTACTCGTGTCCTTGAACTAGCACACAGTCTGCTGGTACAGGGAGGGCTTGTACGCTCTGTGTGAGACACAGACAGAGAAAAGCAGCAGGCGGATCATTTCACAGAGAAAGAGGAGTTCTACTGTGGCCTGACTCCTTCCTTACATGTTTGATCTCTGTCTCATACTGTGTCTGAATTCTAGTTTCACTTTGAGGAACAAAAAAATCCTGGAGAAACCCCGCGAGCTCTCGCAGATTGTTTCCTGTGCATACATTTGAGCTAAGTCCAATTTAACACCTTTCTTGTGGGTGATAAAATGAAATTTCCTCTGCTTCAAAATCACTCGCTTCCTCCTTCTCTGGCTGAGCTTTATGCCCTAACACCTGCTGTCCCGATACTTGAAATGAAGCGTGTAGGCTCAGAAGTAGAACACTGTTTCCATATGACTGCGTGGGCGGACCGAACCACTGTGGTGGAACCACCAGTCGATAACCCTCCAGCGAGTATTAGCGCTCGCCTCTGTGGTCTAACCAGCCTCCAACTCTTCTCGGTTCACACTTGCAACATCGGCGCGGGGCTTCTTATCAGCCGGTGCACAGGTCCCAGATCGGTGTCTGGGCAGAGGATGAAGTGAAGACTGCTTCTCTACGGTGCACACGACGCGGCTGCAGCGAGAGACGGAGGAAGAGGAGGCCGCGGGGGAACGAGCTAGTTCTCATGTGGCTGTGCTGTGGATTAGCATGCAGCCCTGGAACACATGCTTTTCTACGTCAAGCTGTGTCCAAAGGTCACTTTGCATATTTGTTTGTTTTTGTTTCAACGGGGAAAATAAACCCACAATTCCTTGCTGAAGCCCTGAAGCCCAAACTCCTCTCGTTGGCGTCATACTCAAGAGACCAGCTTCACTTTCTATTTTAAAGTGTTTTCACACAGCTGGGTTCTTAAAAAAAAACAGGAAAGACAAACACTCGGATAAAGCCCAAGAGACAAAGAGCAAAGTGCTACACCCAAGTGTGTCTGTAAACCTCCTGAATTATTGATGATTAATCACACACAAAGTCACAGCAGGGCCGTCACATCTGCAGTGTCAGCAACCTCAAACGGGGAAAGTAGCATGGACAAAAATACGCCTTTAAATGGACGAGGACAAAGTGACATCTCAATACACTGAGCAACCTGACGTACACTATACATATATATATATCTATATATGCTCCTGCTTTTCCAAACACGCAAGTGCAGCTCTATAAAAAGATGCATCCTGAGCTGCTACGAGAGTCTGAACCTTTAGCATGCCACATCGTTAGCTCTGCTTCATAGAGCAGCATTCAGTGGCATGCAGGCACTCACAGGGGTCTGAACCTCTCAGAAGAGAGGAGACTTCAGGAAGGTTTAAGTTTCACTAAAAACCCAAAGCGACTAGCAATTACAAACGTTACATTGTTTTTGTTTTTTTACGTCGATATCGAACTTTTCGCCCTTAAATTAGCTGCTTCAAGCTGAATCTTTGCACTTTGAATTGCCTCGTTGTTGAAATGTGCGATATAAATAAACTTGCCTTGCCTTGAATCTATTAGTACAATAACTTTCATCAGGGCCAATGACATTTCTCTAATTTCCACAGAGAGCTCCAGTCACCTGTGCACAGCAGCAGGTCTCTCGTGACAGGTGTAAACAAATAAACAGCACAAGTTCAGCTGAAGGGAAGGCCAGTTAGCCCGTGTTGGTCCTGTCTGATGTTACAGCGGGTCAAAGAGATGGAAGAGAACGATGACGGATGTGTTGGTGAGAGCTCGGTGAAAAAGGAGGCTGCAGGTCTGCTGCCTCTGTTAATACTCACAGTCCTTGATTCACTCTTCTGTGTTGACTCTGACCTACAGCACACGCCGTAGCTTTAAGTAACCTTACGCCTACGCAGAAGCCTACGTAGGTAGCGTGACGTGCACCGACTCAAAAATATAACCATGCATCGAAACATGCCCTTCAACTCCAACGGCAGCTTTCAGTCACCATGGACACAAACAAGCAGAGCCACAACTGGCAGTATATTCATCACATTATACTTCCAGACGCACCAACGCACACGCTTTCAGTACTCAGTGTACATTTTACAAGTATAAACCAGGTGAAGCGTTGGGACATTGCCTTTTTTATGTGACCAAATGTTTCCTATTCTCAGCGAAGGTTGAAGGTTTCAGGCGTAAATGTCCATGACGGTTCTTTTGAGTATGTGCGTGGATTTAACTAACCATTAACCTTTACAAATAGAGACACTATGCATGTAAAACGCTCCTCTGGGTCCATTCATCCGTTAGCACAGCGCCGTCTCCGAATGTTGAATATCCTTTCTAACGTCATCCCTGTTCATTGTAACTTAACTCAGGGCCGTCTCCCCTCTCATAGCGCTGGATAAAGAAGGTACATCTGCTTAAAAAAAAAAAGAAAAAACATCCTGTTGCCATTATATACTTGTTTTTTATTTCAAAGAAGGGAACACAGGTGACATTCAAAGGGAGATGACAGAGAGAGACACGCAAGCGGCTCTCTCACATCAGTCACAGGGAAGAATTCACCTGAAGCTGCAGGAAAATGCTTTTTATCTCAGGGATGTAATCTGAGCGTAATGTGACCACATCTGAATATCTCGCCTCTCTCTTTGAAGTTCTTTGAACTGCCAATCAGTGAAGTGCTGACAGTAAATCTGCAGTATCATTCACTCTATTACTCTTTCCCCCATCATTCTTTTTTCAACCTCTTCACTCATGTCTGTGTTTACTTGTCTCCTCACTTTGTTCTTCGGGGCTTTGTTCTTCTCCGTCTATCTTCTTTTACGTCTCGGGAGGTGATAAAGGCTTCGTCTCTCCTTTTACTTCAGTCAGTTTGCAGCAGTCCCAAGAGTTTTTTCACTTCAGCATTTATGTAATTGTTCAATTACTTTTCCCGACCAAAACTTTCTGAGAGCACAAAGTTGACTACGAGTGGATTTTGCTGGAAAAAAAAAAAATCAATGTTTGGATTTATTTGAAACCAATACATTTGATTAATACTCTTCCTAAAAGGGTCTGATTCACCTAATTCAAATTAAAATTGTGCATGAGTTTCACGGTGCACATTTCTTTGTAACCCTGAAAGGTGTGAAGCCCATGCCAGACAAGAACCTGTCAACATGTTCGAGCCAAACCTTCACAGTGCAGAAACATGTGCGTCAGGTGAGACGGCTCCAGCACCTCGAAATCAAGGACAGGATCAGCTGCATCAACGATGGATGGATGCCTTAAGAGGACGGACTTAGCAAACTGCCACATCTGTTAGAGCTGCTTATATATGCTCTCATCCTGACACAGCTCAGTTCTGTCCACACACAGAGGATGAGCTGGATGGCATAGAGAGACGTCGAGTGTGTAGTCGAGTCTTTGCAGATGTGATAGAACTTCCACCTTGTACTACAAAGCCTCTTCCTGGAGAGGAGAGCTCGTCCAGACTGTAATGACCCAGACTCATTTTAGACCAGAGTCCAAGCTTGTACACAAGTCGCAGGGTTAGCCCTGCACTGACACAGTCCTTAAAGGGATACTTCACCCATTTACCTGAAGCTGTGTATCATTAGAAACATGGTCGTGAGTCCAGCCCTCATTTTGCCCTGAGACGAGAAAAAATATTCTTTCTTTGCTTGAAAGTTTTCTTCATGTGATGCAAAAAGCGTCATATTGCATGCTGACTTTATTTACAGCTCATACTGAAGCACAACTCCAGAAAGTTTGAGCATCCCTCAATAAATCTTCCGGCTTAAGATTTCAACAATAACACTCACATGCAGAATGGGGAACATTTTCTGTCTTAATTGTACAACTTCAGCGGTCACAGTCTCTCCATGAACCAGGCCTTTAAAGTTAGTGTCTTTGTAATCTAACTGTTAAACTGCGTTCTGATGACGCGGTATGATCATTCAGAATGTTATATAAGCCAAATCCTTACTGATTCATAGCAGCACTTCTGCTGGTTTCTTGAGTTTTGTGAAAAGGTTGCTGCTTGTTCTATTTAGTCCATACAACTTAAGCTTATAAAATCATGGACGCAGATAAAAATCATGTTTTTTTTGGTTTCAGAAGACGCATGCACTGCTATATCTTGCTAAATCTTTCCAGTTAATATTTCTGCTTTCAGTGCGTTGTTGGTCGATGGTAGATGTAGAGTTATGATTAAAAATAAGGAGTCTGCACAGTGGGTGTAACCTGTCAAGTTAACTGGCTTCTCTATTCCATGTGTCTGACTTCCCTGTGCAGCTTGACACGACCACAGACGGGCTGAGTAAAAGAAATAAAAAATAAACAGGGCCTGTATTTTTAGCAGAGTAAAAGAAGGGAGAGCTGCTTGTGGGACGCGTGTTTGAAAGCGCTGCAGTGCTGTTTGTGAAAGCACAAGCATAAAGTAGAGTGCCAGCCGTCAGCTTCAGGGGCCTTGTCACAGCCAAGCACAAGAAAGATCTGCCCTGGGAAATTAAGAGTCTACTAATGGGGAAAAATGTTCTAAACCAAGTACTGAACATGTACAAAAACACCAGAAAAAACCAGCATGTGTACTGTGAAATGCACGATGCGCCTCAGGGTGAGGGGTATTTGACTTGATTTGGCAAAGTCATCTATCGACTTTGATTCCTCTCTTTGCTCTGAGATAAATAAAGCTATTAAAAACCTCGACCTCTGGAACTGTGAGAGCATTTGAGACAATTGTGTTGAACAGACTTTGCTCATCATTCTGTGTCCTGTCCTGATCGCCCTCTTGCTGATCGAGTAACTCAGACGCTTGCACCAAACTTCAGATTTAAAGAAGTGCTTGAAGGGTAACTGAACAAAAAGCCAGTCAAGAAAAAAAGGAGGATGCCCGAAGTCTGCTCATGAAGTTTTTATCTCTTGTTTTGCTCCGAGTATGAAGTCCTTTTTAAACTCTCCCATCCTACAAACAGATTCTATCCCTGGTAGTCGATGTATATCTGTGTAAAATAATGTGTTGTGGAGCCGTCAGTGCAGTGATTACAGTAAGATTACAGTATAGTGTGCATAGCTTGTGATTTTTAGGCACTGGTTGTAGCTCAGTTGGTACAAGCAGATGCCACATGTACTGTACAGAGGCTGCAGATCTGGTCGCATGTCTATCTAAATCTGCATGATCAGTTGACAGCAATGAAACCCCCAGGAACAACTTTGCAGCCCCTCATTGAAGATTGCTGCTTATCTTAATGTGTCCATGCTGGTTCAGCTGATGCAATCCAGGCTGAACATAAACAACACTCACAGCTCTTCACTGCTAGCAAAGCATGGACCACTTTGCGAGGGAGCTGACAGGTGAAGACGAACATATTGTGAGTCATAGTATGTTGCCCTCGGTGTGTAATGAAGGAAGACCACCTCGTATGTTGTGCCTTGAAGTATGAGCTTCTGACGGCATGAAGCCAAACAAGTTAAGATGTCAGCTGCCACACACAACAACAAGCCCGTTTGATTACTTCAGAAAGAAGCTTCTCAACTGTTGTGCACCTGTGTCCTTAAAAGTTCAACTCGCCTCTTTTGAAGCAGCTGACAGAGCTGCTCTGAGTAAAACAGTGCACACTATGGACGCTCGGCAGGAGACAGGGTTAGTTCTGACAAAGTACAGATCGAGGCTGGACATCTGAATTATTACAGGACACTGAGTGTCAATCTTGCACAGCAATTTTTATTGGGATTTTTATTCTGAGGGAGTCAGCCATCTTAGCAAGTTGCACGTTGCAGTGTTTCTTCTTTGAAAAGTAAAAGACAAAAAAAAATACAACTGCAACTTCATTGACCACACAGTCAGACGATGATGTTGCAGATGTTGTCTTTATGTAAGCTAAAGGCCGTTATCAAACCAAGCCTATAATGGTATGAATGCAGACAACCCTTTATTTGAGTGACATAAAACCATAGTTAAACAAAGTCCCAGGATCCTTGGGGAGTTAGCTCCACAGCTTGTTGCTGTATTTATCCCCTCCACCTTAATGAAGGAAACATGACTGAGATGTGGGCGTGGCGTCAGGGTTCACTCCCTCCCTAAAGTTTGTCATATCTGGGGACATCTACCAATGGGAGGTTCTGATAAAAAAGTAAGGACCAATTAGTGTTTAACTAGAACCAACGTGGTTTATTGAGCAGTCATGACTCCAATTTTATAAGAAACACAGATACATCAAAAACACATTACTTACTCAAGTGTAGCTTCACAGAGTTCTTGGAAAGCAAAACAGAGCGTGTCATTGAAGAACCATTCCCATTCTTAAAAGCCCTGTCATATTAAAACAGTCCTCTGGAGCTGGTCATCAACATAGACCAATCAGATACGAAATCAAGTATGAGCTGTGCTTCGGGATGAAGAGGACCTGATTGAGGACACACACCTTGATGCCCTTTGAGGAGCGCTGAGGTGGAGATGTTACGGAGGAGTAGTCGTCCACAGATTGGTGGTGAGGCTACGTTTAGGAAGTGAACAAAATATCTTTTTTAAAAAGAATCAGGGCAGGGATCAGATTAAGATAAGCCGTTAATGGACCAAGAAATGTCTCCTAATTGAAAACACACTGGAGTATCTGAAGGGTTCTAATTTGGTCCGCTTATCTCAGTTGCCTGATATGATTTTGCACAAACATATTCCCCGACTTTGTTTGCGCTCATCCTTTACAAGACTATTTAAGCTTCATTGATGCAGGAAGGTAAATAGGGTTAAGAGATAAAGAGGATTATAAAAGTGTCTTGAGAAAAAGCACCCATCTGCTGTTTGTTTCCTAATAGCATTGCAGTTTGTGTAACATTTACTTCTTCTTCAAAAAAGGGAGAGTCATGGAAACGCTCACTGAATAACAACATTAACCGACAGCTGGAGAGAGGAAGTAAAAAACTATTATAGTTGTGATATTTTGTTGACCAATCCATGATCTTTAACTCTGAGAACGTCGCTTTTTGTCAACACAGAAGGAAGATTTAACGTCTAATACCTGCTGAGACTGACCGTGATTGTTTGACACACTTTTAGGTAAGCTGTGTGACCTCCACATGAGCAAACGTTAGAAGTCTGATCTCGGCCTTGATTTAAAAAAATGGGCTATGATCCAACAGATCCAAAGACCCTAAACCCAATCTTGCTTCCTCCCAAAGTTTTGGATGGATCCTTTTTGAAATGAGCTCCAACGTGAGAGGCTGAATGACCCGGACATTAGACAGCTTGTGTTGTACTTCGTACAAAAGGTCAGGATATCCTCTCCTACATCCGAGCATGCAGAAAGGAGTGCTGGGCCATCTGAGGGAACAGAGATTCACTTTAAAAATGAACTTGAACCTTCATTTAGACCGCACAGTGATGCACTCAACAACAACAAAATGGACTTGTGAAAATGCCCGGCTGACAGCTCCGACAGTAAAACAAAATTGCCGAGCGATGCTGAACCTCCCGTCTGAAAGTTTATTTACGACTCTATTGGCATTGAAGTGCGTCAAGGGTCCTTGGGAGGCCTCTCCGACAAAGGGTCTTAAGCGGATCCTTAATAGAGCTCTCAATGAGGCGTCCGAGAGAGAAAAAGGGAGGGTGACATTGTCTTCGTCTGAAGACTCACCCCTCTCTAATTCCTCAAGTCCTATTGATTACACAAGGCCCCTCGCACCTTCTTCTGTGTGATCTCTTTGCACTGTGAGTAATCCCCTCATAGAGCTCACCCACCCACCCTGTGCTGTTTAGCAGTATTGATCATCGTGCACTCACACAGGTCCGTGTTTGATTGCGTGGAGGAGCAGCTGACAATCCAGATCTCTCAAAGTGCAGACGCTGAGAAGACGGAAATAAACACATGAAAGCATGCTGGTTGTGTTTGATAATCTACTCTGCAGACTAAGCCACATACTCACACCGCCTAGATCAACATGTCCTCATTCAACTGCTCTTGCTCAGATGAGTTTTTAATGTACCAGCTTGTGCATCTCAAACAGGCACACAAGGTGATGCAAAGATATCACACCAAGAAGTCAACAAAACAGCAAACAAGGTATCTAAAAAGACAGCACTTAAGGTAATACACAAAATGTCCTATGATTTGTGAAGATGAAGATCGCCCCTAAGGTAGCCTACAGACAACAAGGTCCACAAGACAGCCAATACATGATCACACAGGTAGATCACAAGTGTTATCTTACAAGCTATTAGGTAGCTTTGAAAAGTAGTCCTCATTGTGGACCACGAGATATTCAATAAGGTAGTCCAAGGACAAGGTACAAGGTACGATAAGGTATTCCAGAAGGGAGTGTCCAGGGAAGTCACATAATAATATAGGATAGAAGGTAGTCCAAAGATTAGCACAGACTGACACAATGTAGCCCATAACACATGGGCAGCACACAAGATGCCCATCTAGGCAAAAACAGACGGCTTAGCATGTCGCCAACATGGTAGTTCACAAAGTAGCCCATAAAGAATCATAATTACAAGGTAGCACAAAGGGCAAGCTAAATGTTAGCCCATCATTGAGACCACAATATATGACACAGGGTCTCTTACATGTAACAAACTGGGTAGACCACAGTAGGACCCAAAGCATATCATGATGGAAACAACAATGTTGGTAACTTACATGGCAGCGCACAAGGTGGCACATACAGTCACTTATACAAGGTAGCATGACGAGGAGAGCATCCTCACTATCTGTTTTAAGGTTCAATTCTAAAAAGCTTTATTTGTCCCCGGGGGAAAATTCAAAGGTTATCTGGCTTTATTTCTTACGAGCTTCAAAACCTGTGATGTCACTCAAAATATATTTGTTCTTGTTTCTCCCACATCTCCTTACTTACTACATGCCGAGTAGTCAGACAGCTACTGCAGAGGAGCTGTGTTTCTTGGGCTTGGTTTGAAAAGCCTCATGTATCTTGTGCAGAAGCTACCACAAATCCTACTGTCACAAAACACACGAGTTGTGTTATTTATAAATCAAATGTCATTACCTTCCTCTGCATCAGTACATGGAAGGAGATAAACCTGCTAGCTTACACTGCCTCGAAGACCAGAGAGCACACCCGTTCTTTCAGCAGCAGTAAGGCACGCGAGCGATTCCTGCAAGGCAAGAATCCGTTGAGGTTCCAGCAGTGAACGGGAGCTTCCATCACTCCTCTCCTGCCAGGCCTGGAGGTGTTTTTTAAGCGGCAGCTTGATCTCTGGCTCAAATTACCAGAAATCCTACTGTCACAACACACACTCGAACCGCCAGTCACTCTCTCTCTCTTCGCCCTCTCTCTCTCTCTCTCTCGCTCTTTACATCCATCTCTCTTCTGTCCCTAAGGGAAATTAAGATGACTTCATTCCTGTGCAATTAAATGCTTTCATGCTGTCTGGCCCTCTGTGCGATTCAGTGTGTGTGTGTGTGTGTGTGTGTGTGCGTGTGGCGGTATGTGTGAAGAAGATGAGATGGCAGATCAGCGCAGACACTTGGACGGGGGACTGAAGCAGAAAGTGAGAAAAGTGACTACATCTAATCTCCCTGTATCTCTCCATCGATTGGAGGAACCCTGGACCCCTGCGATAACGCCTGCCAATTAAACTGGCCGCCACAGTTGGCAATCCAGTCGCATCGCAGCTTAACTCACCTCCTGAACCTCTTGGCTTTCTTTTCAGCTACTCTGCTGCCTGATTTCTTCTTTTCGCTGAGGTTCAGGAGATGACTCTGGATTGAATAACGTGGTACGTGGGTAGGAGTGCTGCATGTGGCCAAATTGCAAGAAGAGGTCAGCAAAATTAAAAAGCACCACACGCCTCACTGAAAAAGGAAACTTTTAAGCATTGGCTTCTTTTTTCTATTGATGCTGTTTATATTAGCTGTTTTACTGGGGGGGTTTTTGGAGCTGCTGTAACACCCGAACTTCCCCCATCATGGGATCAATAAAGTTTGTCCTTATCCTTATGATGGTTGTCCTTCCTGTGGAATCCATGTGATGAAATAGCAGCTTCTGAAATAAGGGTATTGATTTAATCAGACGTTGCCAAGGAGCCCTTGTTTAGCGCTCATGTTATGTTCAGCTTCCTTTAGAATTATTAATTTTTATGTTGCATTGCTGAAAGCTGAGGATGCAAAGGTGAGGGGAAGAAACTGGATGTACAGCTGTCATTCAGCCAAGGATGCTGCTTTTGAACCTTGGCCTTCATTGTGCTCAGTGTTCACTGTATAAAGGATTACAGAGTCCTTCAGCATTTACACTGCAATAATAGTGAAGCAGGGTGGTGAGCGACACATCATGCAGGCGCAGAGAAATTCAAGAACAGCAGTCAGAAAATTAGATGTGCCCACACACTTACTCAATGCCACAAAGATCTCGACACAGATAGGCTGACTAACACTCTGGTGACCATATATGGTCAAACATTGAAAACTCCCAAAGTAGATAAACATGTACACAGGAAACAGGAAGGCATGGAAACACTGTCCCCATGTTTCTAATTGGTCGATGTATATGTAGATGTTTTAAATGTTTGACCTGCCACCAGAGTTCTTGTCACCTTGTTGGTGTTCTCAAAGCAACCACCTGAAACTTTTCGTGGCACAGAGAAAATATCTGTCTTTGCGGCTGCAGAGATGGCGGCCACATAATCTTGTACTCAAAGGCAGCATTCTTAAAAAGATCAGGCGTTGCTTGTTAACTGCTGCCTTGATCAATGTTTTTATGTTTGTGCTGCTGAGTGCTCCAGAGATATTTCATTGGATCCAAACTGATTGTTGAGAAAACCACAAAAACACAAACTAATCAATCCAGGCCGCCACCGACCGCCAACCGTTGTTGTGAAGGTAAAATAACATTCATTAAAGTCGCAGGAGCCTGGTGGCTTTAAAGACAGCAGTGTGACAGGCGCTCCTGAATAAAGAACAGAGCTCAACAAAAAGTCCATCTCTGCAGGAATCCTTTCCACCTTTTCTTTACAAAACTTTTCTTTTTTTTTTTTAAAGTCAGTGGAAAAAGCAAGAACCTTTTCAAGAAGGTAAAGTGATGGGCTGTTAATGCATTGCAGGGATTTCAATCCAGCTGACCTGGCCACGTCACAGCTGGAGGATGAATCCATCAGCCGAAGCTATCTGAAAACCTTTGGGACATAACTTGTGGGCTAAACTTTATGAAGAGCTTAAAAACGGCATAGATCTGAAAATACCAGAATTAAAGTTAAAGAGTTAAAGCGGTCGTATTCTTCCAGAGAAAATGTAATATTAACAGTATCAGTGTAAATTTGTACTCTGCCAGCCTTGAAACCAGAGTGTCTTATCTAATTTTAATCAGCAGTTTGTCTTTCGTTTCAGTGGATAGCTTGCTTAAATCACACATCCTTAATGAGCTATCTTAGATCAGTGTAAATATTCACAGGCCTCCAGCTCACTCTTTCAATAACACACAAGAGCAACGCTCGTTTCATTTCCTCTGAAGACAGAGAACGACTGCACTGCTGTTCACATGCACTGGGTCCTCCTACCTTCTTCTTGTTGGTGGGGCAGATGTAGAAGCTGGTCACCACGATGGTTGTCCCCGGCATCAGGTTGAGTTTGGTGTAGGTAGTGCCGTAGTCTGTGGACCTGATTGTAGAAAGACATGAAGAGAAACATTCAGAGTGAGAGGGGAAACCTGGAATCTCATGATGACAGTAGTAAACACAGCGTGGTGATATCTCTGCGATAAAACCGTTGAATACTTTGAATGCTGAATGTACAATACACTGAAGGCTCATTGGATTTTATTACCATGGATTCCATTTCCCCAAACTCGTGTATCTTCGACAGTAAACCAACAGCAGTTCCATAAAATCCCTTTTCAGGAGATTTAATCTTCAAAAAACCTCAGAAAGCGCGACCTGCCTTTTCCCTCAAACTGCCCTTAAGGCACTATATGAGCTCTCTGTTCATCATATTACCACTCTGTGGTCGGCAGCCTGAGCTCGGTGACAAATCAGAATTGGCTGGACAACTTGTCATTGCCACGGCAACGCAGCCTCAAAACGGCCTCAGGCTGGCGATGAAGTACCGGCCAGTCCCCAAATCTGGCAGCTTTAAGAGCAGGTACAGACTGCAGTGTGAGGGGTTGGAGATTGATCGCTCGAGCAGCTGGATTGTTTCTCCAGCGCGGCTCGGTCGCACTGGATCGCAGGTGATTGTTTGTGACAGCTTTTTGACAAATGGCTCAAGTTCCAGCTCAGCGAGGCTGCAGAAAGGTGACCGCATGAGCATAATTAATGTCTGAAACTCCACTCAGGGATATACTGAAGAAAAACTAATCCAACACACACACACAGGTAAACCCTTGAAATATATATTTGGACAGGTTTAGATATTAAACTGACCCCGTGTTCTGGTTTTTGAGTAGTGGTAACGATGAGTGCAAGGAAATCTTTCAAGGCCAATCCGTGTGCTCACAGTACGTCCACTGAAGAGCTCGTTTCTGCCACTCAAAGGCCGAGACCTTTGAATCAAGTGTGACTTTATTATGTGGCAGATCATGACAGAGATATAGTGTGTTATTAAAAAAAAAAAGATGTATTTAAAAATGCGAAGGAACAGGAACTGAAGGAAGAGCTATGTTTGGATTAGAGACACTGCTGCTGAACGACACATCTACTCAAAAAGTCTCATTTGAACAACAACAAAAAAAGCGTGAGAGACGATTTTCCTTCTGCTGCTCAGTGGATATAAGTTACATTATGTAAATGCTACATCTTTCTTTTCTGTTGTGTGCTGCTTTTGGCGGCTTTCTGGAGCTGATGCTGAGTGCTCGGAGGAAAGAAGGCTGCAGCATTTAGTGGAGGCTCGAGAGTTCAACAGGAGGGAGCTGGGAGAAGAGGTCTTGATGAAAGAGAGTGATGAGTTAGCACGGCAGCCTGGTTAAGGATGAGAGGATTTACTTTTTTTCGCACAGTGGGCCATCAACCAGTGATGCACACACACACACACACAATGAAACACACACACACACACACACACAATGAAACACACACACACACACACACACACACACCCGAAGCCCCGCCACGCCATTCAGCAATCAGCTCTTCCAGAGTGCTCTGGTACAGCTGGAGAAAATGGAGTGGCGTAGCAGGGGTGGGCTATTTCTCAGCGGTGAGCTGGCAAGTGTTTTCATCTCGGTCTCCGGCCGGTGTAAGGTGTTTAACCTGGGATCACTCAGAGGACATGGACAGATCTGAGGTGATGGCTGTGTTAACAGTCAGAGCTCAATGCTTATCTCAAAAACCCACTTGTGGACGGAGTCAGGGCCCGGCGTGTAGAGGCCCAGAGGGAGGCTGGATCATCAGGGTGTTAGAGCAAAAACACACACTGAGCTGTCAGATTCAGCCTAATGAGTCAGCAGGAGGATAAACCTTTAGAATTTCAAGTGGATGTCTTTAAGGACAAACCCTGTTAAACTGCTCGGGCTGCACAATAAATCGCAGCATGACAAATCACCAGCCCACCATTCAAAGACTGATTTTATCACAAAGAAAAGAAAAGATATTTGATGTAGACCGCGTGTGATTTCTGACACAGCATGCTGATATGTATATCCTGTTGGTTGGTTGGTTGGTCTGGGTTTGCTTTCACAGACACACGGAGCTAAAGCTAGCAATCAGCTAGCCTCAGATTAATGGGTGCCAACTGAGTGATAAAACACCCTGGCTTTATGCTGATTAAGGCACAAACTGTAAAATATCAATCAGGATTGCTTGTTGGAAATTAGAAACAAAAACTAGTGATGTTTAAAGCCAATCGATGGAGGGCGCCATGTTTAAAGGGGTTTTTTTTGTTTTTTTGTGATGTTACATGATGAAAATAATCCAAAATATCAAAGAAAAAAAAGACAATGACATACCGATCACAAGTCCATCTAATTTTCCTTCTTTTTTGTTTTACAGATATGACCGGGGTAGAGATTGATTATTCTTCGCTCTTCACCATCCCCATTAAGTGTTTATAAAGTCAGAAGGATGTGAAATGTTTCCATCTCAAGTATCCAAAGCCGATGGATAACAACCAGAAATGTCTCTCAACTGTTCAAAACTCAAAAACCTTCTGTCCACAAAAGACAAAAAGCTTTCCATTCAAAAAAAATTAGATTTTTTTTTGGGGGGGGCTGAAAAATCCCCAATCACCAATTCATGTTCTGAAAGATCACGATTCAGCTGGTGTAGTTTTCCAAAACCTCGTCCATGGCATCTTTTACTTAAAGGATACCGTGTTAAACATTAAAAAGGCGACTGGGAGATGGTTGCCATGCAGACGGTTGGGGGGGAGTCAAAGGGGGAGGGAAAGACGACTCACCACTAATAAGGCTCATTTAGGGGGGGGGGTTTGGCTGGAGAGCGCTGTGAAAAGTTCGGCGGCCCTGGCACCTTATATGGAAAGAATAATGATGTTGAGTTAATAAGAGGGCTCATTTTCTACTGTCTGCCATCCAGACCTTTGGATTAATAGAGTGGTGGGGAGTGATTGTAGATTAATGAGGAATAATTACTTTGAAACAGAGCGGGGGGAGAGGAGAGGGGAGAGAAAGAGAGAGGGGGTGAAGGAACGACTAATCTGGCCTACTCTCACAGTATACACAGAATATATACATGGAGGAATATCCTGTGCAATCATGCTCTCAGGAGCAGGTTTGTTCTTCTTCATGCTGATCTGAGCGAGGTGCAGAAAGGCACCTTCACTCGGGTCTTACTCCGTGTTATATTGTGTGTTTTATATGTATGTTATTTTGGTAGAGGACAGGCTGGTTTGGACAGTAAGTAGTGCTGTGAAAAGGAATTTCCCCAAGGAGACAATAAAGTCAGATCATTCATTCATCTATGGAGGAATATGTTTATGATAGCAACATACAAACAACAGCCTGAAACGTTTACAATGCAAACATGTTCATATTCGTTTCATGTTCCGATGACCTGCAACATTAAAAGCTAGCATAATTTAAGCACAGACTGACTTCCAACCAGGACTGAGGCTCATCTTCGTTTCTGAAATCAGGATCACGTTTACACGTCTATGTTTACACTCTTCATGTCCTTCATCCTAATCTGCCCTTGATCGACCTCGTTGGGTTTCATTTCGCTGCTTTGGAACGGTCCAGGCTTGGTTTCTCAGCAGAGCTGCACAGTCTTTCCCTTCACTGTCATTTTAATGACACGGGAGCCGAAACATCCAATTCAAGGCTTAAACAAGTCCCCATTAGATGAAGACCGCACGGCTGAAATAATAACAGGGAGGAGGAACAGAAGCCAGGAGAGCAGGGATGGGAAAAGGGAAGAGGAAGACAGACCTGCACGTGTCCATGAGAGTGGATGTGACAGAGACAGACATTGCAGGTGAAATTGTATTTTCCTTGATGCGCTTGAGAAAGCAGAGAGTGTGGAAGCACTTCTTGCACGGCGACAGGTGCTGATTCAGATTTAATGTCCTAATATGTCAAGACTGCTCCCAGCATCTGACGTCCCGGGGAAGACGGATGGAAGCGTGTCTGATGAGACTGAATACAAAATAAAGGAAAAAAGGAAACGGGAGAATGGGTATAAGACCTGTGGACAATCTATGGTCCCATTTAGACAGTAACCATGATCATGTAACCCTGACAAGTCTTGTGCTTGTTGAGGTTGATCCTAGCTAGTTGTTCTTTGAAAACAGAAACAAATAGAAAATGGATTACCTGATCCTGGAAAGAAAAAAAAAAAACATTGGTTTCAGGGCACCAATTGAAGGCTGGTTCACACGACCGGATTTTAAGATTCCCAAGTTCCCAAACCTTATTGACCACACACATAAATACTCTGAGGTTTCACAGTGTTGGTCGTACAGTGTGTGCAACATCAACGCACCACACACGAGCTGATTTCACTCGCAAAACCTCTCGAGATCAAACTTGATTCCAGAGTCAACAAATGGACGAAGAGGATGCGATAGGGATCGTTTGTGCTGTTTTTATCCTAAAAACACGTTTTAAAAAGAAGAGGCGTTGATCAAAGGAGTGGAGACAACGGGAGCATGAACTGTACTTGCTCCAATCCGAACAATCCAACATGTTGAATATCCCCAATTTGACATCGGAGCGGTCCCGACGTCCTTCCGATCAGAGAGCAGTCTGAACACACCACACACAGCAGGATGATCTTATAAGACTCTTTTAACATGATCAGGTTATTAAGATTATCAGAAGGGGAGAATCGGGGCCAAAATTGGCCTAAGTATCCTGCCGTGTGAACCAGCTTTACGCTGAGCTGGGAGATCCAGTGGACCATAGGTTTGACTCCCAACATCAGCCATGTGACATTTCACACCCACTTATTAAAAGCTTAAAAGCTGCTCGACCCATCTAAGTTTGACTCCTCTCAATTCATATCTACCGAGCTGTTTCTGTCTACTTTACCAGGGGATTGATAAGACACTCCAGTGACAAGAGTGATGAACCATGAGACACATGTTCTTTCTTGCCGGGGTGTCGCCCAGCATCCTTGAAGAATCCGTACCAGAGCAGGTTCAAGCTTCAGGCATTATCGATCATATCAATCCATCCTGCTTGTTGTGCCTTTGAGATGCGACGAAGCAAGAGATGGAAGTTGAAGTTTAATTGAGTACTTGTGGTGACCACTGTGAAAAGAGACGTATACAGATTTATACAAGTTACAGCAAAGCATCAAAAAGCGAGTGAGGCCACGTTTAGTTTCCTTTTCAGGAAGGCAAACTTGTGATCCGTGAGCCACCTTTGTGAACCTGAGACAATGAAGCATTAAGGTATGATCCCATCTGCTTCACACATGGACAGGTCATGAACACTGACCTCTTTCCAGCTCACATCTTTCCTTCAGAATTGACGATTCTGCAGCTGTTCTCTTTGCACATCAGGCGACACCTCAGTGCCGTCTATCTGTTTATTTTCACAGCAGTGCGGTGGTTATGGATGATGAAGCTCAGGGAGTCTCAGGTGGAGCCCGGACAAAGACTTTATGGCCATCTGCTCTGGCCTGATTGTGTCAAAGTCGGGCTTTATCGACTGCAGAGTGGAATTCACAATGATAAAGTATGTCTGCCACATTTGGCAAGCAGAAAAACTGAGCGTAGCTGTGGGGACTCTTTGAAAAATTATCTAAAATGCCGATGAGGATGATCACTTTGCCTCGACGAGACATTTCCAGACCTGGCAGTGACGGTCCACCGATCAGATTTAAGCCTCTGTCCAAAAGAAAGAGAAAGTTCATAGAAAGGTGTGAAGCAGTGTCGATGGGGGAAACAAAAAGATTAGTGTTGAACTTCTCTGGGCCTCGAGATGACAGAAGCGCCCTCGTCCAACACACCAGTAACAACTCCTGAAAGGGCAAACAAGCTGAAGTGTCGACAAATAGGTGAGATAGGAAAAGAAAAAAAACAGTTTCCAGACCTGGCTGTGTACTTTCATGAAAAGCGCCAAACAAACTAGCCACCCGACAGCAGCGGTTCACGTCAAGACTGAAAGAGTTTAATTCGTTGAGGAAGAAGAGACAAGTGAGGAGGTCAGTGGTTGACGTACTGAAGCTCATGAGCTCTGAAAAAGAAACAAATCTGCCATGCCTGCAATCAGGACTAGTTGTATTAAACCAATCAAGCCTCTCTACCCCATGCGTGCACGAGCCCACTCTCAAAGCATGAGCTTAAATCTGCTTCTGGACCAATGGCGCTAGAGCATGTAAGTGAGGGGGCGTGGCTTTTGAGGGAGCACAGAGGGGATGGAGAACGGATAACGAAGAGGATGCTACTTTCAAAATCATGCTAGTTTTTTTGAAAATGACCAACCCTGCCTTTAACATCGAGTCCACATGGAAGGCACATCTAGCCGGCTCTTCCCCTCGTGTGTAACAGCTGTTTAAGTGAGGGACTAAAGAAGAAGAACAGACTGTACTCCCTGAGAGCGGACGCTCAAGGGCGACATCTCCTGGATGAAAAAGTTGCACACTGTTCCGTTATTTAAACGCCATCATGTCTTGGTCCATAACAACCCAAGAGTTGCACCTGTTCATCTTTTTATGTGAGTCTCAGTTCAACATGATTAAGAGATATATATCTGACTCACTTCGGCGGTATGAGTCCAGAAATTAAACCCTGTTTCTTGTGTTTCTCTTGCATTAGTTCACTGAATAAAATCCTGATACAAATGTGTAAAAATACAAGTTTTATCAGATCTGCCCTCAAGAATAGAAGAACTTCGACTTTTAAGAACGTTGTTGAGTGGAGGTCGGATCCGCCTATTTATGATGCATTCAGGTAGCGCAGGGAAACTCAATGCTGATTGTCTTTCGAGACATACTGTATATAGTGACAAGCTGAAATGTTTGATCTATAATGGATTGTTAGCCTCTCTTCCTGTAGAGGTAAATATATCAGCGTTAGAATACTTTGGATGGGAGTTAACAGGTCATGTTTCGCTTTCTATGCACCCAGAACTACAAATGTTATTCAAATAAAAACCAGCATACTTCCAATGCAAGAAATCTGTGTCCAGATTCTGTATTTTCATGTAGCATTTGTAGGGAGAGATGTAGGTTTCTTCCATTTACAGTTATGTCTATACACAGAAAAAGGCCCATTTAGTCCCCTGGTCGCTCATCAGCATTCTCCTTTCATATCTATGGAGCACTTTTGGATTTTGAGTCCTGCTTTCGCACTTGGCACCACTTTGCCAAAGTGCCATTTCACATCGGCAGAAGGCCTTGAAGGCGGCAGGATGTCTAATTTAGCAGAGAGGACTTCTGGAAGATAATGCACCCTGCTGTCCTCTACACTAAAGAGTAGGAGGAGGGACTTGTTGATGTGGAGGCGATCAGAGCCAAGAGTCATGCATGTTGTTTTACTGAAGGATCCATTCTTGCTCATGCTGCAGTCACTCATTCTGTATGATTAGAGTAAAAGAGCTCATTTGCATCACAATCACAATACCTGGCAGCAGAGGGTGGGAAGATGTGGGCTACGTTTCTATTCAGCTTTTGTCACTGATGCCTCAGCAGCAATTGGCAAATTGCGTCTGGAAGTGCCTCCTACACCGCCAATATTCTGAGCATGCGGGCAGTCGGCCAGGATACAGTGATTCATGCAGGCTAAGGGCACTGCACAGCGGCAGATAACCTCTTCAAGTGCACAAAACCACTGGAGCGTATTTATCAGGAGAGCTGCTGCCATTTGAGACACTGTTTAGAGTCTCTAGAAGTCCCATGATGCTCGGCTCGGGATTTTCTTTGGAGAAAAAAATTACATGACTTTTCGGTTACCACAAAAAAAGGGCAAGTCAAGGTATTTAAATCCATTCGAAGGCTTTCCAAAGATATCATCCTCGTACTTTACGGACTGACCTCTTCTTACTGTGCCTCGACGAGGAGACACTGACCTCGTCCTGTCAGCTGAGATGACAATTTCTTTGACAGGAACCTGAATAAAAAGAAAGGCTAAACAGACAGATGGCGGTTGTCATGGACTCCAGGTCTCTCGCCGTTTGATTGACTGTCAGCTTCCATTACCACAGGTTCTGACTCTCCAATATCCTTAGTTTGTTCTCACACATTTCATGCACAAAACTTTCCTTTTAATCCATCTGAAGACGAGCCTTCATATAGTTCT
This sequence comes from Symphodus melops, assembly GCF_947650265.1. Lineage (NCBI taxonomy): Eukaryota > Metazoa > Chordata > Actinopteri > Labriformes > Labridae > Symphodus > Symphodus melops. The sequence goes on along the minus strand of NC_136710.1, from coordinate 19,035,311 downwards.
TACTGTTACAGCGCTGAAACTTCGGCACTAAAGGGAATCAAAGTTGAACATGCTATAGTTAGCATCCTGCATGCATAATCACTGAGCAAGTTTATAACCATAAAAGGAAATGTGTGTGTATTTATAAAACGCTCTAATACCAGGAGAAATAACCAAAGTCCCTGGATCCCGTCAACAACACGTTGTCGCTCCCAGTGAGCATAATTAGCAAAACTGTATAAAATAAATCAGTGCTAACCAAAATCCTTGAAGAGAATTTCCTCGTCCTGCACATTTACAATATCAATCAGATCTTTTTTCTCCTGGATTTGTTCCATAATCCCATAACACAAGGTGAGCTGCTCGGCCTGCTGTTGTATATTTACCCATGTTTCTTTTGTGAACAGTTATCAATGCAGAGATTTTAAGTGTGCTATAGAGACTTTACAACAACCACAAGGCCAGCAGTGCTGATCACCAGAACGAGTCCAAGAGTCCCAGGAGCACTTCACTCTGGACTCAGAGCCTTAATGAGTATCCTTCTTAAAGAAAGGCCATACCTTCACGTCTGTTTTAAAGATGGCTAACAGCTACCAAACATTTTTGAAACAATGATCCCTGAGGAGAAAGCTTCAGGACGTCCACTGAAGACACGTCTCACTTTAACAAACACAGACTCAGATTGATCTTCTTGTCGTCTAACAACGTCCCTATAGAACTCTTTATTCAAGATTTCACCCTGATGGTAATCATCTGGACAGGATGTGTGAGCAGAGAAAGGCGTATGCCACCATGTGTCAGGATGGGGAATTGAACCAGCTACCAGTGAGATTAGACTGTAGCTTCTCGTGTATCAGGTGCCTGCTCCTACAACTGAGCTAAACCAGCGCCCCGGTTCTGGGTCCTCATCAAGGGAACCAGACTCCATTAGCAAAGCAACAATTCAAGCTCACATAATATATTAACAGCTTGTCTCCTGCTGCCTTCCAAGCAATTAAAACAACAAAGCCACAGAAATACAATCAAACTAAGACTACCCTTTCCTTTCAAGTGACACATTTATTCTGGAGGATCATGGGAGTTACTGCTCTTCTGCTTCCGAACAGGTTGAAGCTTTATTTTGTTTTTTAAAAGGTAACACATTCTTCTCATTTTCAACCAGTGTAAATCCATCTTAGAGCTCCTGAGAAGTGTGTTGTTGTAAATCCACTCTGATCCTGTATTTGATCATGTCTATAAACCCCTCTATTTCAGCCCTGCTCAGAACAGGCTGTTTCTGTGTCTGTAGCTTTAAATATGTACATGAGCTGTGTCTGACCACGCCCAGGCTTGGGCTTTCTCGCTTTGGCCTTGTGAGAAGGCAGACTCAGGGGAGAACAAACACTGAGAGCTGTGGGTCATTATATCACTTGTTTTGGTGACACAGACTTTGAGTCTGCTCGTGACAGAAACAAGAAAGTGGAAGAACTTTGATCTACCACACTTGAATTAAGTTCCAGGCATCTAGCCACTGAAGACATTTCAGAACTTTTAATGATTAACCATACAGACACTAAAACACAAAAATGGGGCTTTAAATCAAATTACTGTAATCCCCATTAAAGCAAAGAAAAGGAAGCGAACTTAATCCATCTTTGTGTTTTGAAGTTCTGACACGCAAACTACTTTTCCTGACTGAATCCAGAGCAGCAGAGGCAACAAAGGCGATTAATATCTCCCCTCAGTCAACGCCTTCTCTGCAGCACTGACGCTGCACCCATGTCCCAGCTGGAGAGAAACACCCAGGGCAGTAAATGGGGAACATTTATCTCGATGACATCCCCATCAGCGCCCTTAGGGACATGCACCCTGAACGCCACACGCTCCCAGACTTCACGTTACATGTATGTGTGTTTGTGTGCAGCTGAATCAGTGAAGTCTGACTTGTGCTTGGTGTGTGATGCGAAGAAGGGCGAGCCACATCTACGGCTGAGCTGAGCAGGGGATCCTTAAAGAGCTGACAGTGTTCTCAGTCAGAGCAGAGGCCGATCTGTCTTCATGCTGGTCCACTTATCTTTTTATTCTACATGTGATCCCATCACCTCTTTACGCCTGGTCTTGTTTCTTCAGCGAGTAGGAGGCAACTACAAAGATAGAGGAATCAGCATAATTGCCTTTACTGGAAAACTAAAAAGAAATGATTTTTTCTTTCGTACCTCAGGCTGGAGGAAAATACTCGTCACCCTCAGGCCTTAAACGCAATTACTGATCTCATCTGTGTGATCAAGGAGAGACAAAATGCTGACATAGTGAGAGCTATTTCTGTGAAATTCAGCACTTGGATTTCTCCTTCTTTTGCCGTTTTGAGCCTGAGAGATGTAATCCGAGCTCAGAGGCGAAATGATGATGAGAAAAAAAAGAAAGATTCCTTCACTGATAGCAGGGCTTAAATTACAACAGGCTGTTCGAGACGTTGGTGGAACTGAGAGCAGCATCGAGCCTGATAGTAACAACAGCATCCTCCTACATTCACCTCTGTGGTCCAGATGATCGACATGTTGAAGCTAGACCTTCTGATTGGCTGATGAGTTGGGCAAAATCCTTCCAGCTAAAAGGCCACTGACTTTGAATAAGGACTAAACACTGACTTTTCAGTAAAATATAAAGTTTTTAACCTTAAGATGACCGCAAATTCTGCAAGCCCACTGAAAGCAAAATCCACTGAAGGGTGACAAACAAGTCCATCTGTGACATAATGGACAGATGCCGGAAAAACGCAGGAAAAAGCACCTGCAGCCACTGATGCTGATTCAATCTCCTCAAAAAAAAAAAGGAAAAAAAAAGGATGCTCTCATTTCCTGTGATTGACATCAAGAAATCCTCTTTGGAAAAACACATTTCTGATCATCTATGGATGTGTCCTTTTTAAGACTGAGAGACTGAGCCAGTCATTAGTTTGAATTCATCAGGGGATGAACTGATGCAGACATTGAACAACACATTCTCGAGGCCCTTCATCAGCGCTGCTGTAGCGTTGCAAACAAAATCCACAAAGCTTTCAAACTTCTCCAACTAGAAGTAGGATCGATAGCGTCTGTACAGAACAACAGATTTTAATTAAAACCAACTGGTCTGACTCTCTTTTCATCACCTGAGATCCCCCTGGGGGTCTTGACTTCAAAGACAAAAACCTGACCCCCCTTGCTTAAAGCTGGGAACACGCTCTCCTTCTGCCCTGGGGCATCTCACAGCAGCTAACAGAAAGGCCAACGTGCTGCCGATGATCAAGAGCAAACATAAAGACAATAAGACGAAGGACGAGGGCAAAGATGTCTTTGATGTGCCGAGACGTTGAGCTGGATGTATAACTTATGACCACCCAAAGGAAGAGCGTCGACGATGGGAGAAGACACACGTTCAGAGCAGCCAACATTTGCTTGTAATAGATATCAAACGTAAATCTGAGACTCCAACATCTCCCCCTCTCTTTGTCCCATGTCCTCGCTTCTTCTTCCTCCTTTTCGGATCTCAACACTTTGACCTTTTAACTTGAAGTCTGACAGGATTAGACGCCCACACGAGCCTGGGGGTCAAAGGTGAGGCCTCATGGGAGGAGCCAGCACAAGACAAACTCATTTGTCACAGTAACCAGCACTGACAGGAGCCCGAGACCCATCAGCTGTTACTGATTGCTCTTAGACCGTCGATGAGCCTGATTGGTAGGTTCAGTTGCTGCTCCCTTGTTTTTCACATTCTGTGTGTTGGGGTCTTAGTGATCACATGTAAAGGGTTAAATGCCCCCCTGACCAGCCTCTCTGTGGGCTCTTGCTGATTGTGGTTCTTTAAATATGCCATGGAGTAATTAAAATGAAAAAACAAAACAACGACAGCCAGGAACACACAAGGTCCAAAGATTGCTGAGAGTTGGTGGTAACTGCGCCGCAATATTAACAAGGTGCATCATGTTCAGTCTGTCCAATGACAACTGTTTTATATTGCAGAAGTGGAGTCTGGAAACAGGTGCAACATTATTGGAGGTATCTGTGGCCGTAACCCATCCCTTAAACAGATTTGACTTTATTTCATATTCACTAATACCCCCCCCCCACACACACACACACACACACACACACACAAACACACACACACACACACACAAGACAGCACAGAGAACAGATGTCATAGTTCTGCAGAGGTGGCAGCTAACACGAGCAGAATTAGCATTATGATACAAACAGTCCAACTTTACTCTCATTCTGAATGCATTTAGTTTGCATCCTGAAAATCAAAAGGACACACACACACACACACACACACACACACACACACACGCACACACACACACGCACACGCACACACACACAGAAAAAGCTAGGCACACGCTGATTTTCAGCACGTGGGATGATAAGCAAGCTCACTGTTTCCCAGGGGGCCGAGCGAGCGCACATCTCCTAATCATCTGTCACCCCTGAAGAAACACACACACACACCTACACACACACACACACACACACACACATTGCTCTGTTTAGCTGTGCTACAGTACGTTCAAACAGATACCCTCTGAATAGGTTTCGGGATTATTGATCGATTGAATTGAAGAAGTGGATCAGCCGGGATGAAGTTACCGACGAGGATGTGTGCTGTCGTTTTGAAGCCTCCAGTTTCTGATGATGTGAGAGCGCAGCAGGATGTAATCAGAAGACTTCACCTCATGCGAGTGGATCGGGGTGTTTACGTTCATACCCTGCACCAGCACCGCTGCACGACCGCATCTGTCTGCACGCGACTGCTAAAATCTGTGTGCACATAATCAACCTGCTGCGTTCTGTTTCCTGCTCTCCAGCATGTTTGGTTCATATTGAGATTCCCTCAAACTACACAGTGCATGGATAGAAAGGTAAATATTCTCTTCATAGCGCTGTGGAGCAGGCTGTGTTGCTCCTCCTCCGGAGAGGTTGGAGATGTTTCCCCTCGTAGGCTTCACTTCCTGTTGCAGACGGCTGCTTCCTCCTCTCACAAACAGCCGACGAGTTCACTGTGACTTTGCATGCTGCTCCTTACAGAGATCTATAACTGGAGTTTTAGAGTGGCACTATCTGACGCTCTAACTGCTTAAATGCATCGCCGTGAAGGACATCCACCTCTTCATAAATAAAATGCAGGAGGGAGATGGCTCTTAAACGTCTAAATGCCAAACTGCAATGAATGTGTTTAGAGGCCCATAAAGCAATCCTAACTCACGGGGTAATCTTTACTGCTCCCACTTTCCTTCAGTCACAGCAGATTGTGCAGCTCCGAGTGTTCAACCCACTAACCTCCACTAATAATATCTCCACTGAGCATGAAGGAAGGGGACACATCATTAAAAACAGTGTGGGAAGGATCTGACCCAAAGCCAGCAGGGTGCTGCTGGTAGCACAAACCTTCAAGACGGGAAAAAAAAAAAAAAAAAAAGGCATTTCATACAAAGTCATCGCAGCGCAGTGAGGCCTCCAAATGTCAATGCACTCCTGTGTGGGAAGAAAGATGCAAGTCTTTTATTATTTATTTTATTCTGATGCAACACTTTACTCATTCTCCTTTTGCAACAAAGACAAGTGTCTTTTTGTTTTTTTTAAAGCATAAAAAAATGAGGAACATCTTTAGAATAAATCAGTATCAACCAATTTAATTATTTTAGATTCAAAGTTGTCTCTAATCAGCCCCAAAAAAACATCTTTAAAAAATGGATGGAAAACGACGATTACTTTTATGACTTCTCTAATATTCTTTTATTTGCTTGTCAACACAAAGTTACTTTCATTTTGTCAATAATCAATGGAAGAAAGGTGACATCCTTCTTGGTTTGATGGGCTCATGTCCACAAACAGACGACCACTGATCAATAACTAATGGGATCAATTAGTCTCCAGATGAATTAGCCCACAGACTTTGTTCACAGTCAACCAGCTGCTGTTGTTTGTCTCTCTCGTCTGTTGTCTTTCTGCCCTACGTGTGTGTGTGTGTGTGTGTGTGTGTGTGTGTGTGTGTGTGTGTGTGTGTGTGTGTGTGTGTGTGTGTGTGTGTGTGTGTGTGTGTGTGTGTCATTTGTATTCAGCCTCTGTGCTGAAATCAATCACTGTCAGACAGAAACAGCTGTGACACTGGCTGGGCTGTAAATTATTTAACTAATCAGGAGAAATTCTCCTCAGCATCTGGATTCAATGATGAACCGCTATTAAGGTTTACATCATCTGTCTGTATCCATGATGCCTCTATAAAACCAGATTCTGGTTTCTATAATGCAGAAAACCCTTTGTGCTAACAGAAGTTCTTAATATCTCGTTATGAAACAATCACTGATATAAAGCTGTGTGAAATCCGATAGCTGATCTATCGCTGCTGTTCTTTAAGAGTTAAACGTAGCTGGACACCGTGGTCCCGCCTACATCCTGTTTGGTGGAGCTGTCATAAGGTGGGCGTGATGTAACGGTCTGTCAGCTCCAACTCTCAGGTAAACTGAAAGTGAGACAGGATTTCCAGCATGGCAGCTGCTGCTGATGAGCCTCCAGCGCCCCCTGCAGGAACAGATGGCTGACGTCACTCAGGCTTTGTCCTTTCATATTTACAGTCTATGGTGGCTGGCTGAGGGTCATATGAATGGATTAACAGCACGCTGCAGTCACAGTGACTGGTCACTTTATCTTTTGAATGCATGGGATGTAAATTCCACCACCAGGGGGCTCTGCATCCAAACATGAACTAAATGTGACGTTGAGGCTGGCGGGGAATCATGGGAGTGATTCTCTCTGCCACCCCAACCAACATTAGTCCTGATGAAAATGAGCTGAGAGTTGACGGTAGTCACGGTGACCAGGTGAAAGCGACCTGAGGAACAGAACATGTTTACAGACGAGCTAATGGATCCGAGTATCATCAACATGATGTTCTTATCACAGCAGCACCTGGTGTTTCCACGGCAACAATGAGCATGTTGCTACATAACGAGATACATCCTGTTAATTATAAAATGAAGCTTTGATAACTGTTGGAAATATTTGAGGTAACGGAAGAACTCAATGGAAAACTGAACATACTGTAGGTTTAGTCCATTCTTAATGAAATTAGATTTTTTTGTGTTAACATTGGACATACTGTGCCTTTAAGACAAAACGCTACTTACACATGTACAGGACAAGATCAGCTAAGAAATACGAAGTACCGCTTTTAGTCTGCAAGGGGCGCCAAACTCAACCTCATCCAAAAGTTGCTCACAGGAGCTTTAAGGTACGGTTAGCCGCCATATTGACGTTACGTTAACGCCACAGATATGTTTCCCCTGTGAGGCTCAGTGCTGACATGTTTGATTCACTCATTTTTAACTTTAGTGACTGTCTGAGAGAAGCCCGTGTGTCTCCTCCTCCTCCCATCCTGACGTTCAGTTAAGGCTTTTTGTGGAGCTGTCCGTGGTGCTGAGATTTCCACCTCTGCCTCCATTCGGCCCCGACAACCCCGCCGACACCGTCTTGTCTCCAATTACACAGAGAGCATTCAGAGGCGGGCGAGCCAGCGCCGCTTTATCACCTCTCTTGCCCATTGTTGTCTGGAAGCACATTTCAGGTCCAATCGCCCGTGTTTGCTTGTCCTTGGCGAGATGAGCTGCCGCTGCTCACCGGCCCGCAGATGTAGTTGGTCATCTCATTTGTTTAATTGCATTTAAAAGCACACTTGCCTCCTCATCGGAAGAGCAGAAATAGAGCGTGGGGATTTGCAGACAGCAAGCTTTTCTTTTTTTTTTTTTTGGCAGCGTGAAGTAATAAGATAAGAGAGTTGTTGGCGTGAAATCAAAAGTGACATCACCTGATAGGAGAAGATGCTTCCCCCCCCCCCCCGGGAGCTGTAAAAATGAGACGGCAGCACGAGGAGGGCTAAATAACCCTGTCGCTTGTCAAACTATAACCGTAAGCAGAAGATGGGATCAGAAAGTTGAAGATGCAGGGATAAAAGCAGAGCGGAGGGGAGAGGATTATCACAGAGCAGGAGGAGATGCAGAGGTAACAGAAACACACCCAAAGCAAAGAGTGTGAGGGTGGCAGGGGGGACAGAGACAGGAAGGCAGAGAGCTTCAATCAATTCCATCAGTTTGTCCTGACTGAGACAGAATGCAGGAAGTACTGCTGCAACACACCGTGAGACATAAGTCTCAGACTGGACAGGAAGGAAAGACATCCACACTTCTATCAGCATGCAGATGTAAGAACTAAAGGTTCTTTGTGTTCAGCTGTACAGTGGAGGGTTCACTGATGCATTGGAGGGGGGGGGGGGCGGGGGTTGATGTTAGCAATCAGGAGAGCTCGCCACAAAGCTACGGTGGCTGGGAAGTGCAAAACAAATTTATAAGATGTGAAAATCTTTTACAATCGCTGAGACAAATTTACAAGCAGCAGAACACAAAATGTTTTTAAATGACTTCAATCTGGACGGAAAGTGAATGTTGCATTTCTGGTTTTTTGGTGTCGTCGGTGTCCTTTAAAAATTCGAGCGACCGTCCACACAAGAAGCAACACTGACTCATCTGGCTCAAATAAGTTCTCCACTCCAAAACTCTGTTTCACTCCGCCAAGTCTCGCCCCCCCAAAACAAAGACCCCTCAGTCAATCACCGCCCGCTCACTGGTGCATTCGGTAAATTGTCTTTTCGTCTGACGTTCGTAACTCTGTCAGCGCTTATGAAAGTGTTTCACACTTTGTATGTTTGTATTGTCCCTTCCCAGCCACCGTACTCAGACCATGATAGCTTTAAAACAGGAGCAGTCCCAAACAGATGACACACAGCAAGAGAGAGAGAGAGAGAGAGAGAGAGAGAGCGAGAGAGAGAGAGCGAGAGAGCGAGATAGAGCGAGATAGAGAGAGATAGAGAGAGAGAGAGAGAGAGAGAGCGAGAGCGAGAGCGAGAGAGAGAGAGCGAGAGAGAGAGAGAGAGAGAGAGAGAGAGAGAGAGAGCGAGAGAGAGAGAGAGAGCGAGAGAGAGCGAGAGAGAGAGCGAGAGAGCGAGATAGAGCGAGATAGAGAGAGAGAGAGAGAGAGAGAGAGAGCGAGAGCGAGAGTGAGAGCGAGAGAGAGAGCGAGAGAGAGCGAGAGAGAGAGCGAGCGAGAGAGAGAGAGAGAGAGCGAGAGAGAGAGTGAGAGAGAGAGAGAGAGTGAGAGAGAGAGAGAGCGAGAGAGCGAGATAGAGCGAGAGAGAGAGAGAGAGCGAGAGCGAGAGCGAGAGTGAGAGAGAGCGAGAGAGAGCGAGAGAGAGAGAGAGCGAGAGAGAGAGAGAGAGAGCGAGAGAGAGCGAGAGAGAGAGTGAGAGAGAGAGAGCGAGAGAGAGAGTGAGAAAGAGAGAGACCGACCACAGAAGGAACTTGATTTGTGTTGTGACATTTGCCTCATTTACCGACCAATTTCTGATATCAAAGAAAATCTCTGCAGTTCATTCTTTTTACCCAGCATCCTTCATGAGCGGTGACACCAGGTGTTATCAGCTGCCCTCTTACTGGAGCTTCAAACAACAAAACATCACAACAATTTAAGACCAATGAACACACGGCAAACACACTCAGTGTGTGTGTTCCCTGTAGAGCTGCCTGCAGATAAACTCTGTGTGTGTGTGTGTGTGTGTGTGTCTGTCTCCAGGGAAACGGACATTCAGGACCACCTGTGATTCTGGGCTGATCTGTGTGTGTGTCTGTGTGTGTGTGTGTGTGTGTGTGTCTGTGTCTGTTTTGTGTGTCAGTGTCGGGAGCCAAATCCTCAAGGGAATGAACAGATGTACTTGCCTGTGATGTAGCGCATGTTTCTACACAAACACCGACAGAGTGTGTGTGTGTGTGTGTGTGTGTGTGTGTGTGTGTGTGTGTGTCTGTGTGTGTGATGGGCTGGTGATTGTTTGCTTATGAAAGCTTTTCACTGCTCGAGTCGAGGAGAGGAGGGAGTGACCCGACGCTTTCTGCAGATTGCTTGTTTTTTCGCTCGTGTCCTGCATGGTGCTTTAAACTAACACATCAGAGTCACCGTGTGTGTGTGTGTGTGTGTGTGTGTGTGTGTGTGTGTGTGTATGTGTGTGTAGCTCCTCATGGTTCTCAGACATTTTTCCTGCATTTACAAAATAATTCATTCCAAAAAAAATTCTCCTTTTGTTTGCAGCCTTCGAGGTTAATAACGGTTTATTAGAGCTCAGATCATCTGTGAAATGTGGCTCCTGTAATGTCGTGTTCTCACATTGTGTCATGTCACGGCGACTAAAATGTCATCATGACAGAAAGAAGATGGCAGAAACTGCTGTGTGCTAACTCGAAGCAAACAACACCTGCTCGTCATGTAATAACGTACCTGACTCAAATGCATCTACGATTGTTGCTTATTTTTGCTTGTCTTGACCTGCAGTGATTTTTTTTGAAAATCTGTCAACTTAAGATATCTTAAGCCCATATCGGGTTTTTTAACCTCTCCCGCACTTACTATTCTTTTGTTTAATGTTTTCTTATTTGTGTAATTGTCTTTTTGGTGCAAATAAATAAATAAATAAATAAATAAATAACATAAAAAGTAGGCGAGCAGAGTGGGTGACACAGCCGCTGTCGTCAACAGCCTGTTGTCATAGAGACAGGACAGATGCAGCGCTGACCCTACCGAGTCCTTCGCTGGATAAAGGCCAGGCGGACACGGGCTCTTATGGAGCCTTCCATCTGACCTCGGAGCTCAAAAGCTGGGGATGAGGTCACAACCGCGTGGACTTAGACGTTACTGACAAACCGACACGGACGCTTCTCAAAGTTTCCAAGCAGGAATTCGGACTTCCTGATGACGTATGAAAACGGCAACTTGGAATTTCTGACTTCTGAGAACAAATGGAACGCACCACTCATCAAAAACTTCGGACATATACGTGATTTAAGTTTATATGAAGCCTTAATGATGATGTCAGAAGTCCTGGAGCGAATAAGCATTTTTTAAATCAGAGCACTGTGACTTTAACAAGAATCGAGCAGATTGGTGGCATTGGAATACATATATATTTGTTGATGCTGGACTGAGATCGACACAGGAAGTGGTGATTGGTTCAGGGAGACTTCAGGACTGGTAAACTGTTTTTTTGTCTGGAGGCTACTTTGCTTGCTCGGATGAGTTCCTCCAATCAAACGAAGCCTGTGTGGCCAAAGTGGCAGGTAATCAAATCAATCCTTCTCCTTCTTCCCAGCTGGTTTGTTGCTTCCGGAGCATGATGGCTGCACGCCTCGGTTTCATTTAAGAGCTGTTTCTTCTCATTTCTCAACACATAGGCGGAAAATAAAACATTTGCAAACAGCATTTAACAGAACACTTCAATCCCCGCCGCCGTGTCGTGTTCGATCAGCAGCCGCTCAGAATCAGGGCGTGTGGATGAAATGTCTGTGATGCCGCAGCAGAGAGGCGATGTCAGAAATAGATCCTCATTACGCTGCTCAGATGAGACGATTCACTCCTTAATGACAACCGGAACACTTAAATGCTTCATTAGCTCAGAATCAAACTTCCACAGATCCACAGTTACTCAAACCAATGTCTAATCTAATCTAACCAATGCACGCTGCATGGAAGTGTCGCCCTTTAGAAACACATTTTACAAGATTTTGAAACACTTAATACAGAGGAAACAACAAATTAACACTTTTCAGTTTAACTCTCTGCTATAAACAGCTCATGATGGGTTTTGTAGTCTTTTAACTACTCTAAGCTCTTTAACTCTGCAGGTCACACTTTCACGAGTACACACTGATGGTAGAGGCTGCTGTGGGAAGAGTCCATCAGCACTCACTAATACTGTTAGCATACATATATTGGCCTCTGACGAAGCAGCAGGAGCAATTTGGGGTCAAGCAACTTGCCCGATGAGACATCGGATATGTGGCTGCAGGAGCTGGGGATTAAACCCTCAACCTCCCAGTTTTAGAAAGGACAACTCTACCAACTGAGCCGCAGCCGCCCAAGAAACCGCTATCCAGTAAAAAAGGACGGAATTAAGATGTTAAAGCAACAATATTCATATTCTAAGACTTCATTATTCAGTCAGTAGATTTTAATACATACAACCCTTCTGGCTCTCCATACATGTGTGGTGGTCACCGTGTCTGCAGAGACCCTGTCCTCGGATATTTTGGTCGATTCTGGGGAATCACTCCCATGATTCCCCGCCAGCCTGAACGTCATCTTTTCTTATTGTTTTGATGGACAGTATGGTACATGTTTAATATTCTCAGGAAGAAATCCATGTGCTTCAGAGAGACACAAACATACAGGAAGAAGATGGCTAATTGATCGTGTCAGGGAGACGTAGAGATCAAACGGGTCACGTATTCTCCCTATCATGTGATCATCATTAACTTGTTTAGCACAGATTTCCATCCAGTCTGCCTTTTATCCACTTTGGACTGTGGGTCAGTCAATTCTAAATGAGATGCATATTGATCAGAGCAGCTGCTCGTTTAATCACAGGAAAGATCTCAGTCCGTTTGAATCTGTCCTTTGATTTGTTTCAAACTAAATCTTTAGATTACATTTCCATCAGGAGTCTGAGAGCGTTTGGAGACGCCAAAACAAACACATTCATGAGTGGCATCATCTTTTAAGTTCAGGAGAACTCGAAGAACACGATAAACATCATCAAAGTTATTGGATAAAAGAAGTGGATCCTTTGGGTGCTGGTCTCAGCCCTGGGTGAACCTCCTTATTATGTGTATGCAAACAAACATCAGTTTTGCGGATCCTGCTGTGCGTTGGAGCGTTGGTTTAGCGCGCACTCAGAAATGATGCTGCACGCCCACCAGATGTAATATGCATATCACCACTGGGGGCAGTGTAGGGTTTCACGTGTGTTACAGTTAACTCCACTGAAGCTCCGTGTTTGTTTACGCTGTGGTTAGCACTGCAGCTGCTTTCTGAACGCAGCGCTTGCTTTCACACTGTTGTGTTGCCGTGTTTGCAGCCGGTCATTCGCACCATCGCTTTGCTTTTTGACTTTATTTCTGAAGTTCCTTCACACTTCTTTTCCTGACGTTAATCTGTTTTAGCTCTTGCAGGTCGCTTGCCCTTTCAATCCACTGATGCACTAAAGATGACATGTCTGACAGCAGTGACTCTTTCTTTTATCCACGAACACTCTTCTTTAATTACAGGCTTTTAATACTTCTTCAACAAGTATTAAATCCACGAGCAGGACTTTGAAGGGCGCAGTGATTGTGTCAGGTGGAAGTGGAGAGTTGCTTTTTAATGGGTACGCTGCTGCTTATTCGTCGACGTATTTTGATGGGTATTTATCACTCTGTCGCCTCAAACATGCACTGAATCTTTTCCCATCTCTCTCTCTTTAGTCATGAGCGTATTAAAGCTCGCACTGTTGGTTTATTTATCGGCCTCTGATGGCAGACTTTTGATTCGACTTTCTAAGCCAGAGGCGGTTCTGACAGCGCGTCCCTGAACTCCTCTCCTGCTTTCTTACTCTGCTCCCTGCAGACTCTCTGGCAGCTTTCAAAGATAACTCCAAGAAGCCCTGACCTGAGATCACCCACTGTTGCTCAGGTTTACACAATATCCTGTCCAAACACGCGCACAAACACACCACAGCGCTCAACTTACTGAGTTACAGAAGCTTTAACCAGCTGTTTAAATTGCTCAATATTTTGCCTGTCATCCCAGCCTTTCAGGAACAATTTATAAGGATAGAAACACACAAACACTCTCTCCCTGTGTGAGTGCCCACTCCATCGCTCTGCCTCTCTTCGTTAAGGATGAAGAGGCTTTTTGTAGCCTTGAAATAAGAAGCCTTTCACAGCGCCGCTGACAGAGAGCCCCCATGAGGGAGGCGGGATGGGTCTGGGCTGAGTGCAGGGTTAGGGGGGCTGCGGGCCGACATGCCCGGCGTGTCACATCGGATTAGGCTTGGGGTGGAAGTGTGTTGGAGGAGGTCGCTGAGAGGTGAGCACACAGCGGCTCAGGGGACCATGGAGAGAAGCCCTGGGAGGCAGGACGGGTGAGGAGGGGGGGTAATGAAGGTTGGAGAGTTCTTACATTGAATTTAATGTGCGTGCATACGGATATCTCACTGGAGGGAAATGTCTGTTTTTTTCAGCAGTGTCAGCCAGGTGATCAGTCTGCTTCAGCACCAAAGTAAAACACTGAAGCTTCACGTCTGTGGATACGTTTGGGATCCTGAACAGGATCCTGATGTGTTCGGAGACTGACCTTTATTTTCTTGCACCACCCTCAGGCCAAGAGTCTCACCTGTGTGCAAGAAACAGTGAGACTGATGACATTTATAGAGTGTGCTTAAATGTCAGAAGCCAACCTTGACCCCAGCTCGACAGGGGAACAACAAGCCCCAGTGTCCTTGATTGAGTTCGTCCCCAAACAACATTTAGCTTGAAATGTTTGGCTCGATCGTGTTGCATGTTCGCTGTTCAGCTGATGTGAAAATAAGTCTTCATCACATGCACTCCAGATGCGAACACATGGGACACTCAGTGAGTTAGAACAGTGCAGGAGAGCGGGAGCTGACTCTGGAGGTGGTGAGGCAGGTGCAGGCACATCTGGAAGATGTTAGGGTTCTTCTTCTTTCTGCCGCACAGCTCGGTGAGTATTGATACATCCACATTTCTCTTTATGAGCTCGGCGTGTGAGGCCTCCATGCAGCGTCATCTTCTCCTCCATGTGTGATTTATTTATTTCATTTGAAACTCACACGTGTTCCATGCAATGTGCTCCTGTAGGGAAGCAATCCAATAAAGATGATCCATGTCCATCCACAGCTGTGTTTTAGAGAATCGCTCATACGGAGAGTGTGGTGAACGTGTCCAAGGCTCAAAGTGTGTGTGTTAAACAAACAGCGTCCTCGAGGAGAAGGCTCTTATATAACCTAAACAAAAGAATATAACACGGTGATGTGATGAAGCCTAAAAGTACCAGCTGTTACCCTGCAGGCTGCTTTCCAATGGTCCGTTTTTGTGCCATGACTGATGTTTTGAGATGTTTACACGAGTGTTGATGGAATGAAAGCGTTTAATACTCTTTGAAAGCCTCAATACGTTTTATTTTTCTCTCCAAAGAACACGATGAAACCGAGGATCTCTGGAGTCTTCACCAACGGGGGGGGGGGGGGAAACTTTTACACAAGCGATGGAACAAGTCAGTCATCTCCAACGCTTTTATGTTCCGTTCTGAATCTCGGAAACATGACGGTCAGCTTGTTTTTGGACATCTGTTACCCGTCCTTAAATGACCCCCCCCCACCCCCCCCCCCCTCCACACACACACACACACACACATCCCAGAGGGCAGTCAAACGAAAACGAGGAATATTAAGAAAGCAAAGATTTATAGACCAAGGTGAAGTGCTGAAGGTTTTATAGACTTCAGAGGGAGCACACACACACACACACACACACACACACACACACACACACACACACACACACACACACACACACACACACACACACACACACACACACACACACACACACACACACACACACACACACACACACAAACACACACACACACACACACACACACACACACACACACACACACACACACACACACACACACACACACACACACACACACAGAGTTTATCTGCAGGCAGCTCTTCAGGGAACACACACACTGAGTGTGTTTGCCGTTTGTTCATTGGTCTTAAATTGTTGTGATGTTTTGTTGTTTGAAGCTCCAGTAAGGGTTAGGGTTAGACACACACACACACACACACACACACACACACACACACACACACACACACACGGAGGTGAACTTTTGACTTGACA